>NW_021319121.1:1645901-1663164 GCF_001605985.2 Dendrobium catenatum | reverse complement strand
TGGCTTTTCTTCTGTGTTTTTCTGCTAGCCATGTACCGTATTTGTAGATGATTGTTTTGAGGAAAAGAAAGAAAATATAGATGTTTTGTTCCGCTGCATTTGGTGACTTATAGTAGCTCTGTTGTTCTGTGTTTGTGTGTCTGTTGAGTTAATGATTTTGGAAGATTCAGTTCAGAACCAAATTCCAAAGCCAGATCCTGGATAAGAAGGTTCTGTCGCGATCCGGCTCGGGCGGGATCCGTCCCCGTCGGGTCGGGTCGTGACAGACACAGCCACACAACTCTCATGGTTACCAACATGACTCACATACGGTAAAACAATAAGACTGAACAGCTACAGTAGGACTATGAATGATAAGAACCATATCTCTAAAACCCCAACATCCCCATCACCAATTGGAATGACAATATCGTCAGAAACCCACAAATCTGATTTAGATAAAGAAGGAGCAGCAGGAAAGCTAGCATCAAGAGTATGTTAGTAGTCACCAAAAGAATGACAAAGACGCTTACATTTGGCACAAAAGAGAGGAAATTCCTCCATAGTAACTTGTTGAAAATAACCTAGTTTCTCTGGTCCTATCCAAATTTTGTCCGAAAATTTTTGCGTAACATCAATTTCCACCAACACACGGGTGAGAGCCCAACGTAGTGGCAGATTACCAAAGAGGAGCCCCAATCCATGTAAGATACGAGGAGAGAAAAAATGGGGACACAAATTAGGGAATGAAATCCAAATCGGGATAATGGGAGACTCATCCCCAATGTCATCGGAAGGAGACCATTTAGACACCTTCATGAAGCAATTGAAAACTAGATATGACCTATGACAAAAACCCTAATATACTAAATACCATTCTCCAATTTAATGAGAACATGAGATGGATTCAAAAAGGTAATAGAGAAAACACCATTTAATCGAAGGTTGGAAAAAAAATTTCGTATCGACGCGAGAGGAAGCTGCTGCATGCGAAGGGAAGAAACCAACAAGTGAAAACTTAAATGGTTCGGCAAGAGCAAAAAACTCCTCTTCCGAAACCAAAATATCAGGTACGCCATGGAAAGAAGACTATTTAAGATAAGTAAATCTACCATAAGAAGATCCATCTAAAGCTTCCAAAAAAGAGCGGGACCTAGCCGATCCATCCAAAAAATCAGGATCGACCAATCGACAAACTGCCATTCCGACAAAAGAACAAAATAAAACGAAAGGGGAGAAGAACTTCCCTCGACGCGCTGAAGCCAAGCACCGTCGGCAGAGAGTGGCTAGGGCAAAGCCCTAGCCCTCCATAGAGACAACGCTAGAAACATATCACATTCTTTTCCTCAAGTAAACAATATAATTTTGGAGTACAAATTTTTTATGCTTATTAGAATTGTATGGAGTTTATTCTAATTTATCTTATGAATTTTATGGTTGGCTAGGTCTACATAGATATAGTTTAATCTCAAATTCATTATTTTGAATTCAATATTTTTTAGGGTTTCAATATATATTATAGGCGTAGTCTACCATTTGAATTTCAATATTAAATGGGCGTACAAATTTTTTATGCTTATTAGAATTGTATGGAGTTTATTCTAATTTATCTTATGAATTTTATGGTTGGCTTGGTCTACATAGATATACCATAAATATTCAAAGCTATACAAGGCTTACTAAGTTTGATCAATTATAACAAAGAATTTCAAAGTTGATAAGGGTTGAACATCATTTAGTCTAGTCTAACCTATAGATTTCAAAGTTGACTAATATTTTCTATGTCGATATGAATGTCAAGATACATTAGGGCTTCTAAGTCATATGAGGTAGTCTATATAAATTTTAAGGCAAACTAGGACTCAAATTAAAATAGTATGGTCAATAGGTTTCAAGGCTAAAAAGAGTTTATTAAAATCTAGTCAAGTTTAACTTGTATATTTCAAGATTGATTGGGTTTTACTACGATTTAGGCTTCGTTTGGGACAGCTTTTTTATCATTTTCTAAAACAGAGTTTTAGTACAAATTTTTTTATTTTTGTACTAAAACTCCATTTTAGAAAGTAATAAAAAAGCCGTCCCAAACGAAGCCTTAATCCACTCTAAAATATGGATTTTAAGGTTGACTAGGATTGCCTTGGTCTAACCTATTAATTTCAATGATAGTTAGGGTTCCTTAAAGTTTAGGGTTTAGGATATGGTGCAACCAATTGACATAGGGAGGCAAGCCTCCTAAAGTTATATTCCTGAGAATCCAAGTATATGAAGGCTAAGGTTAAACTAATTCAAAAAAGAGATCAAAATCTATCGATAATGAAATACGAAAGAGATAAACATGACTCCCAACAAATTGCTAGATACCAAGAGGTCCAAGACATGAATCAAATAGAGGACTTATACAATTTGCAAAGGATTCTATGGCCAAAGCACCAACCAATTGATTCTTAAACTATAATATGACATAATGATTCCTTAAAAGTGTGTGCATAGATTATGTATCATAAAAAGATTTGTTAACCCAAATACATCTTTCATGTATGGAAATTTTATTTGGTCAAGTAATTTGACGTAGCTCTACATTCGGTGAGCAGTAAACAGGCGCCACGTGTTCTCACTATTTACCGTGCGGCCCGACAACTAGACCCGGAACGGACCCGGGAGTTTGCGTATTGCTCGGTATTGCTAGGTATTGGTCGATTTTTCTCGACAAAAATGAAAAATACCATTATGTGAAGAGCAATACCGAGTTCTTTGAGGTATTACTCGGTATTGGTCTTCACAGAGCAGTATTTCTCGTTATTACCAAGCAATACCTAGCAATACCGAGTAATACCTAGCAATACCGAGCAAATACCGAGCAATACACGAACATAGTAATCCCGGATTCCGGTGCGAGACGGGTCGTCGGGCCGCACAGTAAAGATTAAGAGCACGTGGTGACATATTATTGGCTACCGGACGTAGAGCTACATCAAGTCACCTGACCAAATAATTATGACACTACAATATGGAATATATCATATTTGTATGTTAAAAATAAAAATATGGGAGTGAGAAATATGAAGATTGACTTTATAAAAATGTCATTTTTCTCTATTGATAGTTTAAGTAAGCCATTTTTTTTTTACTTTTTACTCACAAAAAGTGAAAAAGTCGTTAAATGGTCCAGGGAAGGATTATAAAAAAAAACTTCAACAGAAAGTCTTAATGTTAAATTAAGGCCTTTTAAAAATCACTGCATTGACTTGAACAATGACATTCTCTTATAAAATAAGAGTTAAAAATGATCCAAATGCAAGGTTAAAAATCATTAATATGGAAAGTTTACATGTTAAGTTAAAGAATTTTATTCAATACCCTCAACATTATTTAGGCCCTGTTTAGATCTTCTAAAGCATTTTTTTAGTACAACAAAATTTTGTACTAAAAAATTATTTTAGAAAGCAGTGAGAATGCTAAACCAAACGATGCCTTAATCAATAGCATTATTAATTTCAAATAAGATATTAAGATAAGTTAGTCCTAGAGAAGTCAACTCATAATCATCATGAATAAATAAATTTAGAATTCAAACATTTTATGTAGTTCGATCAACAAATTTCACACTTTTTTTTTCAAATAAAATAAATAGCACTTCTGATTGATCTCATGAAAAAAACTAGCCGTTGAATTTTAAACTAATTGTGTGATCTATCAGCTGCTTTACTTTATCCACACGATATAAGGAGCTTGGTATTTGAAATGGTTAATTTAGGTTTTATTTGGGGCAATTTTTATTATTTTTTTAAGCATTTTTTTAGTATAAAACTTTTTTTAAAAGCACTGAAAAAATAATGATCAAAAGTTGTCCCAAATGAAACCCTAATCTTGTGAAGCAAGCAATGTTGGAATCTAGTTCAAAAATAGTTTTTCAGAGCAGTTTTTTACAGCAATTTTTCTGCCAATTTAATTTATGGAGAACAGAGCTTCAACCATTTGAGATACCATGGAAATAAGCTCTTTGTAAAAGATTCTCGTTAGATCACATTCATAAAGGTTCTGTTTTGTTTGTTTGAAGGAATTGAGAGAGAGAGATTGTGTAAATGAAAAGGAAATGAAAATGATTGAAGGGATTGAACAGAAATCATTTTCCACTAACTTGTCTGCTTAAGATTAAGGAGAAATGGAATGAAATATATTTTCCTACCTGTTTTTTCACTAAAATTAAGCAAGGTTTTGTCAAAAAAGGAAGAAAAAAGCATTTGTTCATGTTTTCAAGATAAATTCAATGAACTATTTAGTACATTGGAGATAAACAACCAAAATAAATCATAAAGTAAAATGCATTTATAGTCTTCCAATTTCCTCCTGACAAAACATACCCAAAATATGTGCTTTGTTCACTTTTCATGTTAAACTTTCTGTTCAAATGAGATCTTTCTGATCTTCCATTGTTTGAAAAATGCAAATCATGTTGCAAGACACCTGTATAATTTCAGGCCACAACAAATGCAATTGGGAATATCTCTCTCACTTTCCTTTGTCCCCCCACATTTAACTTCTTTTTTTTTAATCACTATATTCTGAAGTAGGCCTCAAGTATATATACCTTTATTACGTGCGAATTATATACGTAACTCTACACGAGAATTACAGGAGTATGTAATTATGTACTCGCTCTCAAAGCCCTACATGGGGTCCTGGTTGGGTACCCATTGGGTACCCACACTCCGTGTGGGCTGGCTTCGCCCACCCATGCCTACCATGGTGACTTTCGAGATGTCATACCCACCCATACCCACCAACTTTTCATGCTTTTTGAATGCAGTTCGTCACAGACTAATGACCTTGATGCTTGTTGCCCTTTGCTTCAACTGTAAACTTTCAAGCTTTCAAGCTGCATATCAAAATTTATCGTGATCATAGTGCGGTTTAGTACGTGATTGGGTGTGGGTATGGGTACCCAATACAGCGCTCTGCTCGCTTTGTACTAAGTACACAGTTATGCAACATAGTTGGAGCACACAAGGATATAAAACTACATATTCCAATTAAATGAAGTACACGCGACGACTACACAACTGTACGTGTATTCCAAGAGCTTGCACATAAAGCTACGTATGCACAATCTACGCAAAATAATTTCTCGAATTTTAGGTATCAAGTTGAGCTCAATACATTTATGTATGGGTGCCCACACATCATTTATATGCTACCTAAGAAATCCTTTACTACTGATAAATGAGACTTCAATCAACCATTACCCAATTCCATGTTCTCAAAGGCAAACCACTGGTTTCTCATATGATTAATTAGTTTGTGATGAAAGATGGATCTTCCATTCAATCTTTAAAATTTGACTTAGCCAATAACCCTAAAAAGGCAAGCCTGTGATAAAAAAGTAGGCTATGATGACTATGGTGAAGCCAATAACTCTTATCAATTCCAAAATATTAACGGCTCTTCTGAATGTATCGTAAATGCCAGAAATAAGCTGACCACTATATGCTCTGCCGACCATATCATTAGAATAATACTGATCATACTCGACATTTGTCCTTATATGCTAATAAAAATGGCCTTAAAAGCCATCACTTTGTCATGAAGGAATTGGTCTATGGATACCTGAATTCAGTTCTTTTAAACGGCATGGAAAAAGCTCTTACTTGATGAGAGAAGAAGTAGAAAGAATAAAAGAGAAGTAGCAAGGAAGCCTCAGAGACCAATGGTTGTAGTTCATTTGGAGATTAATATTTCTTCATTGACAGTCGAATGATTGCTCGGGATATAATTAGAAGATAAGTAAATATCAGTGAGGGTGATAGTAAATTTTTTTATAATTTTTTACAGTTCAGTATATCATATTATATTGTAAAACGTTGATAAGAAAGTTGATACTGCAACCTGAAAAATTTAAAGTGATTTTTGAAGTAGCTTTCTGATAAGAATTTCTGAACTTTTTTTTTTTGTAAAAGCAAGAAACCCAATCATATGAAGCTTAAGGCATAGTTCTTATCCTTAATTGTCAGTGTTGACAAGTTCATTCTGAAGATGAGGCTGCACTCCAATATTGCATAACAGGTTAGAATCAGAAGGAATCAAGTAATTGAGCTCATCTGACTGGTGATCAGCTTCATAAGTTGAAATGGTTGATTATTATTAGATTAAGGCTTCGTTTGGGACGGCTTTATTACTGTCTCTTAAAGTAGCTTTTTAGTACAAGAATTAAAATTTGTGTAGTACAAAGTTTTTCTAAGAAGCGGTAAGAAAGCCTTCCCAAATGAAATCTAAGGCTCCATTTGGATATTTTTTTGTTATTTTCTAAAGCAGTTTTTTAGCACAAAAATTTTTTGAACTATAAATTTTAGAACTAGAAAGCTGTCTTAGAAAGCTATCACAAACGAAGCCTAAATCTCAAAATAATCCTTGAATTACTCATGTGTTGCTAAGTTAATCCAAAAGTATCATATTTCTCCAATTCAATCATTCAACAATGCAAAATTGATCCAAAATGATTCATGTGATGACATATTGATCCTAATTTAATCCTTAATGAGTATTTTGAATCAATTTTGTATAACCAAGAGATTAAATTGAAGAAATGTGATACACTATGACTAAAATGACCACCTAAGAACAACCTGAGAACTACAATATAACTTAGATTTCTACCACACATTTCATTTGAACGCATATAAAAAGCATATCTGGGCCTATTGCCAAAGGAAAATGAGCGACGTAGAAGCTTCTATTGTGGAATAATTAATGAAGCCAGAAGAACGTTGTAAACGCAAATGGTTTTAAGGTTTTTGTAGTATTTCATGTAAAATAACAGAATATATAAGCCAAACAGCTAAGATCACAGAGGAGGAAATGAACTTGACTAGATTCTCACTGATGAGAACTTTCCTGGTAAGAGTGAGAGCGCAGGAAGAAGACAGAACTATGAGTACTACAAAAACATTGAAATGATGTGTAAGCATTAAGTGGTAGACTTTCAATTTCCTGTCTGCCGTTTATATCATTAATAATATAGTCAAATTAAAAGGTAATTCCTTTTATATCCCTAAATAAAAGTGTATTGCCTTATACTCATCAAAGTCCTACATGGGGTCCTGGTTGGATACCCATGTTTTACTCGGACGAGCTTCACCCACCCATGCACATCCACCCATGATGACATTCGGGATGTCGTACCCACCTATACCCACCCATTTTCCATGCTCTTTGAACGCAGTTTGCCACGGACTGATGGCTTTGAGGCTTGTTTCCATTTGCTATAATTACAAACTTTCAAGTCGCATATCAGAATGTACCATAGTCACAGCGTGGTTAAGTGTTGCACACTACGTAGTATGATTGCAGTAATATAAGATATACGGTGATTAGCAATGTAACTCGATTTATCCCCCGATGTTGAGTACCGACCCATACCCACCCACAAGGTCATGGGCGTACCCATACCCACCCACTCATGCCCATTGGTATGAGCGGGTACGTTTGTGGTTATGAGTATAGATACACAATGCAGAGCTCTGATACTCATCACTGAGTTCTATTTTTTATTGTTAGAAAAATATAAATACATAGGAATATTCATTGGTATCAATATTCTTTTGTTTCTACAATTTGAAGGAAAGGAATATGAGGAGCTTATGTGATAAATTTATTTCCTACTCCTGAATAGGACAAAACTTGTCTACTGTTTGTTTTTTGTACTAGAGTGTGGCTTCCACTTTCAATCTTTTCTTATATAAGTTCAAACCCGAAAGCCTAAAACTCCTACCTGCTTAAGATTTTCAATCTAACAGGTACTAAACTGAAAGAGGAAGTGTGAGGAGTGATGGCATTCTCTTCAAGAGCTTGGCTATGTCTCTTCTTGATATTCTCTTCAGCATTTTTGACTTTGGAGTCTCGAGCTTTAAAGCATCAAAAAAGGTCTGTAACTGAGGAGATAGATGGGAAATCAAATGGAGTTGAGAAGATGGATTTTGACATTGGCTTCGAGAAGAATACGGTGGTGTTCGAGTCGAAACGATTGAGCCCGGGAGGACCAGACCCTCAACACCATTGATAATATTGTTTGATCAAGTTAATTTGATCTTTGAAAGTGTTGGTTGAGAAAGGAGTTTTTATGGATTCTTCCACGTATGTCAGTGTCAGTATATGTCAAGTGGTAAGTTTGTTATAGAAGGCTAGTTGCTAGTTTTTTCACTTTCTTTGCATTTGATGTAGCTTTAATTTCCAATAAAGTGCATGATAGCTCATAGCACTAACAAAAAGATCAAGGCAGCAATAAAGAAGCTCGTTTCTCTCTTCTCTGATATTAGAACTTGTGAAAGAGATTGTTTGTTAAACCCCAAAATCAAATTTAGAAAAAAAATTATAATAACAATAATCAGAGTTAGCTATCTAATTTCTTTTATCAATAGTATAAATATCAGCTGAATTGAATCTATTGATCAAAACATCAATATGCATCTATATTCATATTTCAAAAACTATATACAATACTTATGAGTTATATAAGTACAACACTCCTCTTTCCACTCCTGAGTACAAAAAAATATCTAAAGATAAAAGAATCAAATAATAGTAAAACCTGAGAAATCTTGTAACTGATCAGTCTCACACCCACCAATCATCTTCTCTGATCTGAAATCCTTTAAACAACATATAATGAGCTAAAAAATCCAGTAGACTACTAAATCCTACAACTGAATTTAAGGCACGGTAAAGAAGCAATATGCATGTCATCAGTTAGTTCATAACACTAACAATCAATATGATTATAAATCAGTGCAAAAATATAAAAATACATATAGTAATTGTAAAATATGTAAATTAGTAAATCAGTACGGTACAAAGGCCCGTAAAACAGTGCAATATGAAAATAGTGAAATCTTTAAACTAGTGTGGATATCGTAACAATAGAATAATAAACATTCATTATTAAATCATATGTTATGACAGTGTTATCAAATCAATAAAGAAACCATGCATATAGAATAGTAAAACCAAAGTATTTATGAAGACTGTCATAATCCATAATAATGTAATACTATCATAAAATTATATAAGAGTATACACATGATATTCATCTATTTTATATCCATATCAAATTAGTATTTTACATCACATGCTTAGTATAGAGATCACGTCCTCAGTAATAATAAATTAGTATAATAACAACAATAAATCAATATAGTAATAGTAATCAATATAACAGTACAATAGTATAGTGGCAACAATATAAATATATAATAATAGTAAATCAAAGCAATAACATGCATTCCAGCAATCTTACTAAATAAGGAAGGAGTTCTGATTTGCTTTGGTATTTTTCCAATAGTTAGTAAATCAGTAAGTCAGTAATTGTTGGTTTAGTAAACAGAGTCTTCACTTTTGTCCATCGACATAGTAATTAATTCCTTACAACTTTCAATCAGTAAATTATCATGTGAATTACAAAATTAGAAGAAGATAAACCAAACTACAGTATTTAAAGAAAGTCGTTGGTCCATTATCCTGTACATGTTAGTCAGTTTCCATCCAATATCAATAAATGCTAGCCTTTACATATCCTCATACATACTATTATCATAGTATTATAACAATAATAACAATCATCTATTATTTAATCACATGCTCATATTTATTCACAATCCATATATTATCAGTATGTTATATTAACATATCAAAATTAATATTCTATGCAAATCGTACAAAAGACAATATTTTTTATTTTATCAAGTGAAATTACACAATCAACAACTCAAAATGTTCAGAATAGTCAGTCCACCAGATATCACAGCGGGGATGCCACTACCCACTACTGTAACGTTGCACGCTAAATTCAGAATTACTGTAGAATCAAATATTCAATGTCGCGGCAGCACTTTTGGCGCTATTACACTTACAAGCCCAACGCCGCTGCATTCACAAGCACAGCGACGCTGCGCTCCAATTCAAATAGAAATTCATATTCTCATTTCTTTTATTTTATTTTTCAAAATTATTAGGTTGTTACATTGCTCCCATTGAAGTTTGAACTATGAGGATTGGAGTGCTTTAGTATATTAATTAAAAAGATATGCAACTCAATGAGCATTGGAGTTTAATAAGTTACTTGATTTAATTTGTTAATTAGGATTTTGTACTATTAATTAATCAACTTCAAACATATAATTTTTTGTATATAGCAGGACCCATAATTTTTTATTAATCATACATCATCTCTAAAACAATAAATCTTACAAAGATACCATCTTGATTAGTCAGCAAAAACTTAAAGGAATATATCATTAATCTTTCTTAAAGCATTTTCTTAATAATTCTCCTTACTAAAAAACTAACCACTGATTGAAACAATTCACCTCATGCAGAAGTAATTATGAATTTCATAAAGGTATGCCAGTTTAACCTTTCTGGCCATATACAATGTCTAAATCATAATAAATAGATCAGGGAAGCTTGTTTTCCCTTTTCTGAAGGTAGTGTAAGTATTAAAAGATTGAATGATATGATTAATTTCCCTTTTTTTTTTTTTTCAAATTTTTGCTTTCTAAAAAATCTTCTTTCCCAAAAATTTTAATTTTAGGCTAATTTTCTTGAGTAGCTTGACTCTTCTTCAAAGAAAAGGATGAATAGAATAAGGAAAAAGTTTCAGACGACAATATTTTTTAGGCTTCGTTTGGGACGGCCTTGTTAATGCTTCTTAAACAACTTTTTAGTACAAAAATTTTAAGAAGCAGTAAGAAAGTCGTCCCAAATGAGGCTTTATTCACTACATGAAAATCAATCATTACCGGCGATTTGTTCCGGCAGTTACTAGTAGTTTTCCGATGGTTTTGTAAAACACCAACGGTTTGTACGCGGTTCAAAAACCGCCGGTAAAAACCGCGCCGAAAACCTTTTCCAGCGGTGTTTTTTCGACAGTTTTTTTATGTTCCGATTGTCAAAGCGCCGGTGACCGCCGATTTTGTTACCGCCAGCGTACCGGCCGTTCAACCACAGGTATAATTATCGTTGTTATTACAGCGTAGACCGCTAGTACACCGCTGGTGATTTTACCGGCAATGAGACCGCCGGCGTGTCGCCGGTGTACCGCCGGCGTGTCGCCGGTGTACCGCCGGACACCGTCGACATACCGCCGGTATTTACCGGCATTTTAGTAGTTTTTCGGCGGATTTAATTAGCCGTCCGATATCGAAGTTTTTTGCGGCCAAATAGCTGGTTGGCCGCCAGAAACCTATAGCATTTGAAAAAAAAAATGACAATCTCCCATCTATTTTACTAATTTTCACCCTAAACTCTAAACCTGCACAGAAAATACAGCAATTTTCACAAATTTGGGCAACACGCCACTATAGTCAATCACAACAATTATCACAAATATATTCCTTAAAATAAATCAATAAGTGAAACCAAATAAGTTCATAAGTTTAACCAAATAAGTTCATAACTAAGTTCAATAAGTGAAACCAAATAAATTCATAACCAAATAAGTTTACAATAAGTTCATCGAACAAAAAAGAGTACTAATCCTCCTCCGTATCCTCGTTGTCTAGTGATGCATGTGGCTGCTCTTGCTCTTTCTTCTTTTTATTTTCATCTCTATAGGATCGCAGCTCTGCCTGCATCTCATTTTGGACCGCCAGAAATAATTTGCTAAACACCGGCGGTTCAAGCCGTATATAATGCGCCGGTAAGATTTAATGCCGGTAGGTTAACTGGCGGTTTTTTTAGCGCCGTTATTGCCGACGGCTTTAATTTACATAACCGCCGGTCAGACCGCCGGTAAAAACCGGTTGTCAAACTGCCGATCCAGACCGCCTGTAATTGATGAATTTCTTGTAGTGATTGTCGGTGAATGTAATATTTCCTTTTTGGGATGATCATAGCTAGGTAGAAAAATATCCATTATCTTCATCTTTTGGATGATCAGGTTAACTTGTTTCCAATAGTATCAATGGTGTTGGCACTGTTGGGGGCCTGATCCTCTAGAGCTCAAGCGTTTCGACCCGAACACCACCATGTTCTTCTCGAAGCCAATGGCAAAATCCATCTTCTCAACTCCATCTTTGATTTGCCATCCATCTCTTTTTTTTATGCTTTAAAGCTCGAGACTCCAAAGTCTAAAATGTTGAAGAGAATATCGAGAAGAGACATAGCCAAGCTGTTGAAGAGAATGTCATCACTCTTCACACTATTCTCTCAGTTTTAGCACCTGCTGTTACTCTGCAAATCTTAAACAGGTAGAGTTTTAAGCTTCATTTGGGACGGTTTTCTTACTATTTCTTAAAGTAGTTTTTTATTACAAAATTTTTATTTTTTGTATTAAAATATTATTTTAAAAAGCATTAAAAAAGCCGTCCCAAATGGAACTTTAGTCATTCAGGCTTGAGCTTATATAAGCAAGACTCAAAGAAAAAGCCCCACTCAAGTACAAAAAAACAGCAGTTAAGTTTATCTATTCTGATTTGAAGCTGAAGAGCATATTAATTTATGACATAAGCCCCGCATATTCCTTTCCTTCAAATTATAGAAACAAAAGAATATTAAAATTGATACCAACTGAGTTCTTATTTAAAAAATATGCATGATAATATATATTTTACATCAAAAAAATTAATATTAGTCATATTTTTATGCAATTTAAAAATTTAAATATTAGATATGCATGCATATAAGACCAAATAAGTAATAAGTATAAGGAAATATAATTTTATTTTGGGATATAAAAAAATATTTTGTAATATAAAATAGGTCTTATATATATTTTTTCGATCAAATATAATTTTTTTAATCATTTGCTCTTATTAAAAATGTAATATTTCATTTTTGGGATGATCATTGGGTGAAAAACATCATTTATATCAGGAATATTAAAATCATGGTCTAAATTAAATTATGTTTGGGATAATTTTCTTACTGCTTTTTACAGCAGCTTTCTAGCACAAAATTAATTTTAATTTAGAAAAAAAATAGTGGCCAAAAGTTATCACAAATGATGCCCTACCCTTTAAAAAGGTAATTAAACCAACTTCTTCACCATCCATCTCTTCTTGTAGTAATATATCTTCAAAGCAAATTATAATTGTTGCGTCCAGGAGTATTCGCGGCGGAAGAGAAATATAAAGCTTAACGTCTTAGCTTTGTACGAAAGTCCGGCATGCAATCAGATAAAAGAGAGGGTTGTCATCCACTAGAGACATCAATATTTTTACGTAGAAAACCCCTGGATAGGGGGAAAACCCACGGGGCCTGGCCCAATATGAATGAATCCACTAGTATTGTAGTTGATTACAAAAGAGACCCTTCTCTAGTAGAAGGCCTTAACTTGATGTACATCTTATAGAGTACATTACATTGTGAGAATACAGAGAATCACTGATGATGTGTTTGTTTGGCCCGAAGGGCTGTAGTCGGTGGGCGACGTAAGTCGGAAAAAACGTAGTCGGCGAGCGACGGAGGTCGGAAGGGCTATAGTCGGCAGGCGACGTTAGTCAGAAGGACCGTTATCGGCGAGCGATAGAGGTCAGAAGGACTGTAGTCGGCGGGAGACGTTAGTCAGAAGGACCGTTGTCGGCGAGCGACAGAGGCCAGAAAGACTGTTGTCAAGCGTCGGGTAGAAGTCCGACATCAGTTGACAGCCGAGGAGAACTTCGGCGTCATTTGGTGTTCTGGTGGAATTCCGGTGTCACTTAGAGGTCGGGCGGAATTCCGGCGTCACTTGGACAGAATTCTGGTAGCGGTGGTCGAGGAGGAGTTCTTCCCTCCTATCATTCTTCTCTTCTTCTTCTTCTCTTGCTTGGGCCCCCCTTATGAGAAATAAGGAGTCTATTTATAGTTTTTCTGGAGTTGCATAGCTCGTAAATAGGTGTGAGATCGGGGGCAAATATGGAGTGGTCGAATGGACGGTTGATATTGAATCCCTTGATCGTGCACCGTCGTCAGACATTTGAAGGTCTTAATGATGTCGAAATTAGGAAATCTTGGGCTCGTTGGATTTGTCTCGTCGAGCTGTTCGATTCGATTATAGGCTCATTAAAATCGGAGACCGTTTGGTAACTCAAATTGAACTATGAAATTTCCAACAACACTTTGGGTGCTTGATTTAAACTAATTTGGGCTTGGATTGAGTCGAATTTGGTGTCGTTGCGTTCGTATTTCCGAGATGCTCAGTTTGACTATAAGTTTGCTGAAATCGGAGTTCAGGTGATCCCGGATTTAATTTTTGAAGTTTTTGGGTTGATTTTGCCTTGAGATTCGTGCCCGATCAAGATAATTTTTTTGATGATATATCAGTAATATATTATAACATTTTGAGGTTTGGGGGACTGCTCACTATAGACTATTTTTAAGTGACTTGTAACTTCGTTTGTCTCCATTAGAAAAAAAAAATCAAGATCAATTCATAAATTTTGGTACATTGTGATATTTCTATTAGTATGAGTTTTCACCAATTATCCATTGCCGCAATCCACTGAAAAATGGCAATGGTTTAGCAGTGAATATTTAACATTCAAATTGTTTGACATTTGAGAAGTAAAAAGAGGAAACTACAAACATTTGGCAACAAATATTATGTTTATCACAAACATTTTTGACAATAAAAATTTCATCACAAATTTCTGTAATTATCACATCTTGTTACTCATTTAGGATTCATTTCTGACGGCTTTTTTTTTTTACTTTCTAAAATAGCTTTCTAGTATAAAAATTTTTAGTTCAAACAATTTTATACTAAAAAACTATCTTAGAAAATAGGAAGAAGGCCGTTCTAAACAAAACCTTAGTTTTATTTACTCCAACCTTAATATTGCATATCACCTTTCACAACTAACTCGAAGTTAGGTGCTCCTAACATGGAGTGTCCCTCCCCTACATTTGTGCCCTATTTCGTCAAGGATATTTGCAGCATGTACATAAATGATGACGACTCATGACTCTCAATTTGATGTTGAATTGCCACAAGATTCAATAATGTAGGTGAAGCAAATAATGGATAATATGATTAAAAGTGTCTTTGGTATTTGCCAATTCAATTGTCAGAATTTGTGTGGTTGGCTAAATCAAGATTTGATATTAAGTTAAATAATTTTATCACTCACTCACTTATTTTATTTTATACATATGCATTTCATATCACTTGTTTAGTTACATTTGCAAGTTCGAGTTTTTTGTTCACTTATTGTTGTGCTAATTAAGATTTCATTTGGGTCGGCTTTCTTACCGCTTTTCTTTTTAGATCGCAATCATAGTTTCCATTTGGCTACTGCTTTTTCATTGCTTTCAAGAAATTTTTTCTTATGAATATACTTTTTACAGTAACTTTCAAAAAAATTATTCCTGTAATACTTTACGATCATTTTTATAAAAAAATTACAACCATCTTAAACAAAACTAAAGTGAAACATAGATCAAAGCACTTATTGTAAACTCACTCACATTAGCTTGGGAACCTGAACCCGACCCATTTTGAAATCAGGTCGGGTCTAACCCGGATTTTTCGTGTCGGATTTTCGTGTCGTGTCAAATATTGACACCCCTACTTAGAGGTGTCATATTGTATTATCTTAAAAAAAATGATTATCATTTAGTAATTTAAAATATATTTATTATTATTATTATTATCTATTTTATATTTCTCTTCTCTAAATCCTTATTCAAATATGTTTAATTCTTTTGTATATATTTTTTTAATGTAATGAAAAAAATGGTATATAATTATTTTAAAGATCTTGCAGCATAGTAATAAATTCATATATTTTAGATAAAAATTCATAATTAACTTAAATAAGGTACTTTTCCATGAAAAGATTTAGTAATAAAACTTTGATGCAAATATCTAAATCGCTCCAGTTAAGCATATATAGTTAAAGCTAGCTCCTTCATTATAAAGCATAACAAAGACTCATAATGCTATCCTATTTAACAATTTAATTTCATATGCTTAATAATAATAATAATAATTATACCCTCCATAGATATATAATTCATGAAATCCATGCCCAAAATTATTTGAATTCCTTTCTTTGTTCACAAACTCACAATCGATTTATCACTTTGTAATATTATTAGAACTATTTAAGATCTCTTAGGGGCGGCTTCAATTTTTTGTAAAAGTGATTGTAAAATTGTTATAGGGAAAGTAAATTTGTAAAAGCAACTACAAAAAATAGTAAAAAGGAACTTCTTTGCACGAAAATTTTTTGAAAGTAGTGAGAAAGCACTAGCAAAAAAGAATTGTTGTCACGGTTTGAAAGCTAATTATTAAGCATGCAATAATAAAGTTATTCCATAAAGTAGGATGTTACTTTTATTTTAAATAAATGTCTTGCCATTTTTTTATGTATTTTTATGTAAGGATCTTCCAATCCAATTTCTTCTTTTTTATTGGTTTGAACATTGCATATAGTTATATTATAATTTTTTTAGATTTTATGATCATGACTATCTAAACATCATTTAATATAATTTGATATTGTTATAAAGATTATTTAAATATGATATATTAGTTTTAGGCTTCATTTGGGATAGCTTTCTTATTATTTTTTGATGCAACTTTTTAGTACAAAAATTTTTAGAACTTGAATTTTTCGTACTAGAGAGCTTTTTTGAAAAGTAACTAAAATAGTTAATTTAAGAGAAAAAAAGATGCTTTGAAAAGCAGTAAGAAAATAGTCCCAAACAAAGCATTATTCAAATAAAGTTCTTTTAAAGATAACATCAAATATAACTTTTTATCAATAACAAATGCTAGTATGTGATTTGATATTTATATAAATAATCCTTTATTATATATTATACACAAAAAAACTCAAGAAATTGATTTTTGAAATATTTCTCACTAATACTCAACAATATATATTACTATCTTTTTTTTTGCATAGAATCATAAGAAATTACTTGTAAAAAATGATAAGTTGATGAAAAAAATTATAATATATGCAAGTAAAGAGTTGGAAGAATTAGATGTTTCTTTTAACAAAAAGAGAATACCAATGTATATATAAAGGACTTGAATGAAAGCCTAAAAGGCTAAGTGAATAAAGGTTGAACTGCTATAGCGACTATAAAAGTTGATTTGTTCAATAAGGAGGCTTCTGTGAGACCTCGCTCCCTTACTGTTCCTCTTTGACTTGGATTTTCCTCCCAGGATCGTTCGGGACGATAGTGAGATCGTCCAGGCCGATCTGTACTGTTCAAAATACCGTCCTGAGAATAGTTCTGGGAACCGTCCAAGACGATCGGGACGATCGATTTTGGTCTGATCGTCCCGGGACGATCTGGCGATCGG
>NW_021319121.1:1596261-1645494 GCF_001605985.2 Dendrobium catenatum | reverse complement strand
TTGATTGATTGGGTTAATTGTTTATTGAATTATCGTTTTGATTGTCGTATATGATTTTATTGTAATGAGTAATCGTATTGATTGATTTCACTTGTATTCGCCGATTGTATTGATTTGATGTCAATTGCTTTTACGACGTATTGATTTGATCGTTATTGAGATATTGAGCCAATTGATACTATTGACTGGAGGAATTGATTGATACGGATCCACTGTTGTAGCATCGTTCGTGGTCGTCAATGGATTGTTCTCTTTATGGATATGGATACATGCACTGCCGTATTGACGAGAAATAAGTGAGATTGAACGATAGATTGATTTGCAAGTATCTGTTCGGATACGATTCCATTCTATTGATTTGACAGATGATATAGATACAACGAATTGACTAGACGACACGATTGATTGAACTGATAGTATTGATTGATAGACACTGCTACGATGGATAGATATTGGCTTCCAGTCACTTACTGATTTGATTGCTGAGGCGTATTGATTTATCGATATTTTTACCGCTGTATTGATTATTGACTATTGATTTCCGTACTACATTGACTACTGATTTGATTTTCGCTGTACAGACTTGATTTCATTGACTATGGATTTCCGCATTGCATAGACTCATTGACCATTGATTGACTTGATTTGATTGACCTGCATATTGATAGCATCGTCGTGCTTTGATTTCAGTTGTAGGCTTTGGTGACCTATTGGGCTTTGTAAGCTCATTATATGTGGTTAAAATTTTCAGGTCCGAGCAAGGCAACTGGAATGGAGTTCGATCAGAATGTCAGACGAATCCTTTCACTATTGATATCTGGGGCATCACAGCTTCCTTAGCAAAGGAAAACATCAAGTTTTATAACACTAGTTTTCTTACATATATATTATATGTGCTTTAAATGAGTTGAACTCTCTAATATATTATATGTGCTTTAGATGATTTGACCCTTCATTTATGTTTTAGAAGACTAGACCTCTTTAGAAAGACTTAAGATAATTGAACCTTTATAGGATTATGTAGGTTTTAGATGCTTGGACCCCTCTAGGTAGGGTTTAGAACTTTAGATGATTAAAAACATATAGGTGGATTTTAAAAAATTATGTCTCTCAAAGGTCACATATAAGTTTAAAAAAATGTAACTCTGCAATATAAAAATGTAGGTTTTAGATTATTGAATCGGTTCCTAAGAGTTTTTGATGACCAAACTTCTTTAATAGACTTTACATTGTTGAATTTCTATAGTATTATAGGTAGGATTTATTTCGATATGAAAAAGTTTTAGAAGACTGCAAACCTACAAGTAGAATTGAGATAACGACCTCTCTAGATTATTAGTATGTACATCAGCATGATAAAAGTAGTGTAAATAAAAATATCCAATAAAAAAAAAATCTTAACATTAATGTAGCTTTATAATCAAGAAATAATATCTCATACGATGAATTATTGTGAATTTTGAGCCTATGTAAAACGATTTCATGATCAATCGCTTATTTTTGAAACTTTTAGGCATGATCAATATATTATGATGTTTTTTATTTTAGGATTACGCTATTGTGCTCAATAATATCTCTACTATACCTCACACATGATATTATAAGCTTTCTCCTTTTTAGGCGCAAAATTATAATTAATCAAATAAGCATCCTTATAAATTTAGAAGAAGCTCATTAGTTTTATAGCCAATTATAAATTAATTTTTTGTTGTTCTATCCATTGCTAAGGCAAAACAAATAGTAGTGGGGAGCTAAGTTGCACAAGTATTAGGCTCTAGCAACATCTTCTCGACTTTATAATATTAGAAGACAAAGTATTTATTATGTGTGCCAACATTAGTGTTAAATGTATAATGAAAAATCTCATGCAACACTCCAGAATAAAACACATTAATATTTAAAGTCTATAGGGTGTTACAAGTGGTTTGAATGAAATATAAGAGTGGTATATTTGATATTAAAGATGTATATGGGTGGTAGGCATGTAATATTAATATTTCAATGTTAAATATGTAAATAGTATGAAATAAAGTGGTATGTATGTAAATCTCCCTAATATTTATCATCATTTCATTAGAAATCATTTAACTAAACATGATGAAATTCAATTCATAAATATAAAAAATAAATCGATAGATAAATTCACAATAAATTTAGCATTCTAAATATTAAATTAGGAGTCAGACACAAAAAATTTAATCATATTTGTTGCGTCCAGGAATATTCGCGGCGGTAGATCAAAATAAAATTTAGCGTCGCAGCATTATACGAAAATCCGAAATGCAAACAGATGAAAGAGAGGTGCGACATTCATAAGAGGCACCAAGATTTTTACATGGAAAACCACGAGGAAAAAGGGGGAAAACCACGGGGCCTAGCCCTGTTTGAATGAATCCACTAGTATTGCAGTTGATTAAAAATGAGACCCTTCATTGGGGGAAGGCCTTAGCTTGATGTATATCTTATACATTACATAATTTGAATACAAAGAGTCATTGTTAATATGTTCGTCGGGTCAGAAGGACCAAAGTTGGTAGGTGATGGAGGTCTGAAGGATCATAATCGGCTAGCGACGGAGGTCGGAAGGACCGTTGGCTGACGACAGATGTCAGAAAGATTGTAGTCGGTGGGTGACGTAAGTCAGGATGGCTGTAGTCGGCTGTCGATGGATGTCAGAATGACTGTAGTCGGTGGACGACGTAAGTCAAGAGGACCGTAGTCGGCTGGCGATGGAGGTCGTAAGTACTGTAGTTGGTGGGCGATGTAAGTCAGGAGGATCATAGTCGAGGGGAAATGGAGGTCGGAAGAATTGTTGTGTGACGAAGGTTAGAAGGATGGCGTCAGGTAGAAATCCAGCAATGAATAGAAATCCAACATCAGATAAATGTCTGTCGAAAGTTCAACAACATGCAAAAGTCCGGCGTCGGGTAGAAACTTGGCGACGAGCGGAGGTCCGTCGTTGGATGGAATTCCGACGTCAGTTGGCGGCCGAGGAGAACTCCGGCGTCACTTGGAGTTTGGGTGAAACTCTGACGGTGGTCGAGGAGGAATTTCTTCCCTCCTATTCTTCTATTCTCCTCTTCTTCCTTCTTGCTTCGATCCCTTTCAAGAGAAATGAGGGGTCTATTTATAGATTTATGGAGTGCCATGGCCTGAAAATAGGTGAGAGATCAAACCAAATGTGGAATGGTTCGATGGACGGCAGATATTGAATCCCTTGATCATTTACCGTTCGTCAAACATTTGAAGATCTTAATGAAGTCGGAATTTGACAATCTTAATTGGGCTCGTTGGATTCGTCTCTTCGAGCCGCTTGATTCGACTATAAGCACATCATGTTTGAAAAAGGGTTTGGTAACTCAAATTATGGTTCGAACTTTCCAACAGCGCTTCGCGTGCTTGATCTGGACTCATTTGGACTCAGATTGAGTCGAATTTGGTGTCGTTGAGTTCGTATTTCTGAGACGCTCAATTTGACTGTAAGTTTGCTGAAATCGGAGTTCAAGTGATCCGTGATTTAATTTTTAAAATTTCCGGCTTTATTTGCCTCGAGATTCGTGCCCGATCAAGATAATTTTTTGATGATATATCAATCTTGTTTATTTATATTATAATTGTTGCGTCCAGAAATATTCACAGTGGTAGAGAAATATGAATTTTCGTGTTCTAGTTTTGTACGATGATCCAGCACATAAAAAGATGAAAGATAGGAGTATCATTTATAAGAGACATTAGAATTTTTATATGAAAACTCTTGAAAAGAGGAGGAAAAACCATATAAACTCCGGTGACTTTTATGAATGCCACGCTCATATTTTTTTTCTATTTATGTATTAGAACTTCATATAAAATTAAGATGATAAAATTTATATTTCTCTAGGGTCATGACCACAATAATATTATATTTATATTAATGCATCAGCATTAATAAACTCGATTATTTTTTTAAAATAAATTAATTTTATTAATTTATTATCAAATTTTTTATAAATTTTTAGTCATGACTCATGACGCGAGATACGATGACAAGAATTAAATAGTGATTTGAGGAGACCCATTTTGTTTAAAATATTATTAAATGATTTTCCTTTTAAATTATTTTTGTTTTATCCTTATGTTTCATGGCCAAAAAAAAAAGAACACATGAGACACGTGTAGAAGCCGCTGCTATTCACATCATCCTTATCCACACCGACCAAAAAGTTACGTTGCCGCGTTTCAATTGTACCTCCTCCACACCATAACGCCACCATTTACGCAAAGATCCCACCGTTCAGACGCGGTAAACTATCCGGAAGCCCAACGGCTGCGTATTCCAATTTTTTCGACTTTTCGGTCACGACAGCGGATAACTAAAAATAGATATAAGGTACAGCTTATGCATTATTTCTTCTTTGGCCTTTAGGCCGAGCTGAGATCTATTTATACACTGGCAGCGGCGAAAAGACGCATCTTTCTTTTTGTTCGGGGAGGAAAAGAAGGTTGTCCGAGATCTGGTTATACGCCATTGTTTTCTCTGCTGAAGTCTGAAACCCTAACCCTAATTCGAACCTTTGATGGATTGCGTCGGGTCTTCGGTGCAAGGAGCGGTGGGGCCGAGATTGTTTGATTTCGGATCAAATGACGTGCTGTGTTCTTTTGAAGAGTATGCGCGGCGATTGGAACCAACGGGCAATGGGAAGCTTTTGGATTCGTCGGCTAAGGTGAAAACCTAAAACACTCTCTTCCTCTACCTGGTCGAGAAGGAATTGGTGGAAGTACTTTGTTTTGCTAGATTTATTGATGCTTTAAGAAGTCACACTTGAGAAAGAAAGGATTTTGCGTATCGTAATTGAGAGGATTAGTAGGAGTGGTCATCCTCATTATTTCGAAAAAAAATAATTTTGCTGGAAATGTTCGAAACATAATACATTTATTGGAAGAGCATAATATGGTCTACGTCGTCGTCTGTCATTTAGCTATGCTTTAAGTCTCAATTTGTTTTTAATTTTCTCCCTGATTAAATACAGCGCGATGGGGCAGAGGACCTCTCTCTCTCTCTCTCTCTCTCTCTCTCTCTCTCTCTCTCTCTCTGTTAATAACTCAACACCTGCCTCCACTTCCATGGCTGTTCTCCTTTACCCGGGTAGGCTAGTTTTTTCTGACCTCTTAGGGAAAGGGCAAAAAGAAATATATTTCTTATAGAAATCAGTTTGCATTCTTGATCTGTTATGAGCTATTTGGCAACAAGAAGGATTTAGCAAATCCTTGAAATTCACTTTTAGTAAATCTTGAGAGGATTCAAGCCTGAAAATTGTTTGGCATGAGAACTGTTAAATCTTGTCAAATTTTCATAAACGACTCACTGCTTGTTTTTTAAAGATCTAAGATTCATGAAAGTGGAAATTCTTGTGATTTGACGAATTCTACATTTAATTAATACCCGGGTTAAAATTGGATTTATCAAAATCATAGGATATAAAGTTCAAAAATTATGTTTGGCATAAATCATTCATAATTTATTCATAATTTTTTTTTCTAAAATAGGATACCAAATAACGCCTTATTATTGTGATTGTTGTCCTACCAGTGACTTAACTTCCTCGACATGCTTCCAAATTGTCTTATTTTGATTATTTTTGTTGTCAACAAGCAGAATCTCCACGGGAACAGAGTGAGGAGCCCTTCAGCTAATGCATATGGACAACCAGAGGAGTTTTCAAGAGAAGATGTAATATACGCCGTTGAAAAGTGCATGAAAAAATATGCTGACAATCTCACCATGCAACTTGAAGGAATCTGCGGTAGACTAACTCAGTTGGAATTGTATTGCTACAAGCTTGAACGATCAATTGGTGAATTTCGTGCTGATATGATTCGTGATCAGAGTGAAGCCGACTTGAAGCTCAATTCTCTAGGGAAGCATGTTCATGAAGTAAGTGTGTAGTATAATGGGTACCTTTTCAAATGAGAGCTTATTTCGTTGCTTATAGGTGGAAAGCATGTTTTGGGTGAGTTTGAAGTAGTTTTTAGAGCTTAAAATCAATATTGATATCTAACTACAACCAACTAAATGATGAAATCCAGTTAATTTCCCGTTTTTCAAAATATTCCTATTAAATTCAAGCAACCAAATGAACCCATTAGATTACATATTTAAGAGAATTTGATGCTTCCTGTGCTAGATGTTTGTATTATGAATTAAGATAAGGTAAGTTCCATTCTTACAACTCATCCACATTCAACAGATAAAGTTTTTTATGGCATTTTTATAAATCATTTTACAAATAACTTGAAATTCACCATACAATATTCAGGTTTAGCATTATCTTAAGGCTTGGAGAAAGTTCTCATAGCTTGTTGTAGTCAAGAAGATATGTCTTGGGGAAGCTTATCAATTCCCAATTCCAAAAGAGTAGGTATTCAGCATTAGAAGTTAGACATATCAAGACACGTCTTTTTATTATAAACATCATAATTTATTCCTTAGAGCTGCAATAACGATATTATTTGGTTAATGCTTTAAGTTGGTAAAGACCTTCATGGAAGAAGGTGCATTTGGAGAATAATGGTTCTCTTACATAAATATGAAGTTAGATTATGGGGCTTTTGTCCTCCTACTTCCTCTACATTTTGATTTTAATCTTTCGAGTATGTGCTACAAATTGAACCTTGATTTAGCAATTGAATGCCATGTTTAGTGATAAGTAATAAACATTTTGAATGTTCTCTCTGTTTTCAAGAAGAAAAAACATCTATAGAGACTAGAGCAAGTGATAGCTCAAAATTTAAAATGAGGGAGTGGTGTGGGCAATCATACACGGGAAGGGGCGGAGTAATTGGGGGAAGGTTTTGAAGATTTCATGTAGTTTTTCATAGGTTTCAAGGTGATTCCAAGGAATACATTCAATTTAAAGTCAATAATCAGTACAAAGGTTTAATAATTACTTAATGGGGGTACAAATGATGATATGGAGGTCAATTTATGTGATGCTAGTGAATGTGTGGTCAAAAAAGAGGAAAATGGGGGTAATTGTGTTAGGATAGTTTCATGTAACCAACATCATATGTATGGTACACCACACAAGCAAGACAATTGCCACTATATATATCAGATTATCTTGCTTTAAATTTTTGTAAGATTCAATTTGAAAAATATCAGAAGATAATTTCTCAATTATTCAGTCATTTCTATAGGCAAATTTAGTACTCCTTAAAGCTTATTTTGAGACCATTCGACTCATATGGAGTATAAGATTGAATGCAGTCCCATTCTCTTATGTTTTGGTAGCTTTTTACCTTGCTAAAAGGAGATTAAATAGTTTGTTGGGTTACTTTGATAGAAAGGCATCATAGTTGTTGATTTTCTTCCTAATACCTTATAATTTAAGAATCTCACTGTTTCGCCATTCTTTGTTTCCTCTGGCCTTGTTCAGTCCCCCTGTGTTGGCTTTGGCTTTGTTGAGTTAAGCTCTCTTTTCTCCCTTGTTTCAGTTCTCCTCTTTGTGTGTGATTCTAATCATGGATTGAGCCTCAATCGCAGAACTTTTGTTCAGATCCCTAATTGCAGGTTTTTTGGCAATGATTCCTTACCACTAATCTTTCATCTATAATCCTTATCGTGAATCTTTCATCTGTGATCTATGGCATACATGATCCTTGATACTGGATCATCTTTGATCCTCTTTGTGTGTGATCTTGAAAGAAAGATGCTAATTATGGGCCTACATCGTTCTTGCTTTGTGATCAGGTCCGCAGGTCTGTACAGATCATCAGGGACAACCAAGATCTTTCTAAGGCCCAAAAGGAGCTGACTAAACTTCTACTCCCACAGAAAGACTCAAGCAACTTGAGCCACTCACTGAAAAAAGACAAGGGCCTAAATTATGTCATTTCAGAAAATAAAGCTAACTATGAAAGCAATGATGTGCCAATTCAGCCGTTGGCTCTTACTCTTCCATACCAAATATCTTCACCTCCTACATCAATTGCCATCAGAGCTCCTGATAAAAACCATCCAGAAAAAGAATTACCAGTGCTTCCACGAGATCATTATATTCTGAATCAAGCAAATGGATACTATTATAACCACAACCAGCCACTGCTAGTAGAGCAGCAGAGCCAAAACCTGCAACCTGAGCTACATTACGCACAACAAAAGCAGGAATCTATTGTGGCTGCAAACCAACCTAACCAGCAATCGCTTTTCACACAGTATCAGCCACATTGGTCTCAGCCAATGCAACCACAACCACCTTCTTCACAAGCTCAATCTCCAAGACTAGAAACTCCACCTGCCTATGCACCATATCATCCTAATCAACATCAGCATAATATGCAGCAAGAACCGCTCCCTCAGGCTAGCCAAGGTTCTTTTGCGCCACCACCACCTTTAGCTAAAAATGGTTATGTGGGAACAAGCACCTATCCTTCTCAGTCGAACATGCTGGGTTATGATGCTGTTTATGTGATTGATGGGAGCAGAACTTCTTATCCTCAGAGCTACCATCTTGGAAGCTATCCACCAAATGGTAATGCAACTGCTTTGCTGACCTCGTGTAGTTACCCCAATGGAAACATGGTTGAGAAGGCAATTAACATGGGCTATCCAAGGGATCAGATGGTTGGTGTTGTCTTTGGAACCGCAGAAAGCGGTTAGCCCTTGAACTCTATCTTTAACTTGATATGCTAAAGTTTCGTTTGGACGGTTTTCTTACTGGTTCTTAAAACAGCTTTTTAATAAAAAGCTGCCTTAAGAAGCATTAAGAAAGTTGTCACAAACTAAGCCTAAGTCCTTCGTGGTCATGCTAGTACATGGTCTCTCAGAAAGGTGACTTACGCTCTGTAAATAACTAAATATTAAGAATGACCCCAAAATGTTTGAGCTTTTTTTTTTTTTTTTTAATTTATGGCATGCCTGTTATTTGCCTAAATCCGGGTTCTGTATGAGGTCTTATAGAGGATTCCAGTATTCCACCACAATTTTATAGTGGGCGGAAAGCTTCAGTTCCAGCGTTTTGCACTAAGGAAAATGCTGTGTAACAAACTGTAATGGTTTTTTGTATCCATTTCTGCTTCATTGGCTAAAATTGTGTTTTAGATTTCAATTCTGGTATGGATGCCTTGTAGAGAATAATGTTTAAAAGATCATAGTACATTGAGATTCAGCATAGGCATTTAAACGGAAAACTAAAATAACATAAAAAAGATAATGATTTATTTTTTTTTTTTTTTTGGCTTCTAGTATGAACATGCCAGCCAATGAAATTTCTTTGGAATGCCCGTTTAAACGGAACTCTTTCTAGTCCTTCCATGATTCTCTTTTCTCATCCCAAACTCAATTCTCTGTTACTGCTATATTCACAGCAGCTACTGCTGAAACCTTATGCTGCGTAGTATTAATCCCAAGTACGGGTGCTAATGAGTCGAGTCGAACTCGAGTTGGGGGTGTTCAAGTCGAGCTCAACTGTCAAATACCGAGCTCGAGCTCAAACAACGCTAATGCTTATCCTGACAAACAACGTCAATGCCAACCATCCATCAAGGCTAAAGCCTATAATTGTCAACAACATTGATGTCCGCATCTATCATTGTCGACAATGCTGGCTCATGCTGCTGCCCACAACATCGACATCCATCATTTCCAACATTGTTGATGCTCATCATTGTCATCGACTCAAATGCTCAACATCAACAATAATGCCCACTATTGCAATTAAGCTACAATCGTCATGGTCAATCATGACACCCATCGTCATCAACAATGTCCACGTACGTCATGGCCAACATTAGGGACAAACGTCATCGCCATCGTCATCATCAACTATGTTCCCCACCAAAATCAACTGTTCTACTAAGGATGATGTTTTCCTTGTGTTCATTGGTCTTCACTCCAATAAGAAAATGACCAATCATGCCATCCATTGAGAGTTTCTTGATAATAATATCAACACATTAAAACTCTTTGCGTCCACCATAAAAGCCATTGTTCGGCAGTCCATTTCCACTATATTGTATTAATGTCTTATCAGGTTATAAGAAAGTGCACCCTTCATCATATACAACTTGCACTAATGTAATCATTTAAATTGGGCTAAGCATCAATTTTTTCTCTTCTTTGATTTTTCATATAAAAACCTTTTCTCATATAAGTAAGATTGTCACTATTGACTAAATTCCAAGCAAAATTACATTCAAGAATAAAATGAGAATAAAAATCTATCATGTTGTTGTAGTGCATGTCAAGGTACATGATGGAAGGTAAATTTACTAAATTATTTGAGAATATTAGGTCAGAGATATCATAAGCCCGATTAATATAATATAAATGTATAATGTATGCTCCGACGAAGGTAGTCAATGCACCCTTATTATCAAATTCATTAATAATTTCTTTTAGCTCATATATCATAGCTTTATAATATCCTTAATAAGGAGGATAACTTCAATTTCCACAACAATGTTACTACAATGTTTGTGAGAGTGTCCACCGGCCGTAATAAAATTGTGAAGATCTTATTAATTATATGCACAATTGGTCATAAATAACTTATACAAGCTTATATGTTTCCAAAGTTCATTTGAATCATCCTATAATTTTGATGATGTTTATTATTGTGAGTTCAAATCCCTTCAGCATGGAACCCAAGGTTTTAAGCTAATTTATAGTCATCACACTCATGTTGAATTAGATAAGCCCTAAAACTATGTTCTTTGGCTTAAACCAAACTAGCTATAGGATTCACCATTTGGATTGGTCTCCATCACTAATTAACTTTTTCTAAACTTACCCTAGCACATCTCAAACTAGGATTGGAGTAGCGATAGGTTTTTCCAAACCTATTGTAAGAAACCTAATATTATTGAGAAAAGATGAGTGAAAGTCCTCATCAAATAAAGAGACATTAGTGTTATGGTTTCAAAATTCACTTGTTCTTGTCAAATTCCAAATGCAGCTCAAGCTAACTCTACTCTATCCACTAGTTACTGACTTAGTTCTCGTGACTAACCAATGCCATTACTCATCATCATCATCATCGAGCTTTACAATGCATTCGTGTTACTTCAAATCAAACAAAAAAGTAATCACCTATATTTATTTTACATTCATCCAATCAACTCTAAGAATTTCAAATATATTATTTTCATTTTACAATATATTCAGTTTACTTTATATTTCTTCTACATCAAATCAAACGGTCCCTAAATCATATCATAAATATTACTAAGATTAAATATTTCTCTTATTTAAAAAAAAAAACAAAATTTTTATACTTTGATATGATTTAAACACTAAAATAATATATAAATAAATATAATATTTATATTTCTACCTAGGACTGCAAGCGAACAAAACCTTCGACGAGCTACTCGATGCTCGGTTCGATTAAAGCTCGTTCAGAATCGTTTAACCAACTAAACAAACAAACTTGAACAACATTTTAAATACTCGATCCTTAAATAAACAAGCTTGAACACTAATGTGTTCAGATCATTTATATTCACGAACAATATCATTTTGAAGTTCATGAACAAGCTCGACATTAAGCTCGATAAAAAGCTCAATAAAAGCTCGAATTGAGAGAAATGCAATAGATAAGCTTCATTTAAGAATATATTCATATAGATTAATCATATTTTCATTTTAAATAGACAACTGTTTTTATTATAAATTTAATTTTATGAACAAAATACATTTCACATTTGTCTATGTTTGCTAGATTGTTTGTTTAAGATGTTCATGAACAAATTTAATGTTTGTTTATTCAATAGATTATTTGTTAAATATGTTCACGAATATAGCTCGTTAAGACTTGTTTGTTTAAAGCTCGATAAGCATTAAACGAACCAAACATGAACTGAACATGAACCAAACATGAACACTCTTAAATTAAACGAACCAAACATGAACACAAACAATAAAGCTCGAATCAAACATGAACTGAACTTGAACAAGCTAATGATAAACAAACTCAAACATGAACACTCACATACTCGGCTCGGCTTGGTTCGTTTGCAGCCCTATTTCTACCCTCTTAAAATCCTACTTTTATCAAATCTGTAATCCAAAATCATAAAATGAGTAAATCAAATCACCTCATCAGATAACTTAATGAAATTAATAAACCCACACAAGAAAGGACATATGACCCCAATGCCTTTGGATCCACCCTCGGCCGGTCGGCCCTCACAGCTCATCCTGACATATGCATCTAAATCAACCCAAAGACTTTTAAACCGAACCGGCACTCAGTTTCTTTATATATTATCTCTTTTTTTCAATATCGAGTCAATCAATGACGTGCATGTTGGCTTGCTTACTTTGTAGTCATGCAAGAACTTGTTCAAAGCTTTTCCATTTGTGGGACTTTTTGAAGGAAGAATATATAGCTTCTCCGCGTTAGACCGGGTCCGAGTTGTGAGCGAGAAACAGCTGTGAAAACCCGATTGGACCGGCCGTGCCGTCCCTTGTTGATGTGGGTCATTTCAATTTAATATATTTATGATTAACATTTTAACTTTCATAATTATCACGTAGCATATTTATTTGCTTTATCCCACAAAAAAATCCAACTTTGTAACATCAATATTTATAATTGGATTAATCAAATATTTATGTGGTAAATTTAGTAAAAATGGCATGAAAAATAAAGATTAATTATTTCTCTTATTTTTTAATTATTTTAGGCAAATTTGGTGGTATAGAAAAACAATGGAATTCACTTGAAAAATGAGATGAATTTTAACCTCTAATGTAATTTTGAAATATTAGAATAATATAATAATATAAAATTAATATTGATTGCATCATATACAAGGGCGGATCAAAGAAGAGCTCAGTGTAGCGAATGCTCACCACCATCACAACAACAATAACAACATCAAGTCTTTGTCCCACTGCATGCGCTCAGCTACATGAATACTTTTTCTCCATTGTGCTATGTTAAAAGTCAAATTATTGTTTAATATAATAAAGAAATAACATTTCTAATAATTTCTAAAGAAGCCTTTTTAGGTCCACTCATACCTTTCTTAATACAAGTCAAATATAATAACTCTACTTTCCTAACCGGGTCATCGCAAGGCCGTGGTTTTAGGTGACCAGACCATCTAAGTCGACTCACTCTAATATTATCTTCCCCTAGAGCTACCCCAACCATTTTACGTATATGCTCATTTCGTATCATGTCTCTAAGGGTAAATCCGCTCATCCACCTGAGCATCCTCCTCTCTGCAACACTCAACTTAATATTATGCTTCTCTTTTAATGATCAACATTTTGCACCATAAAACATTGCAGGTCTTTCCACCATCTTATAGAATTTTTTTAGGAAATGCTCACCCTAAAACAAAAATTCTTTAATAGAATAAGCCTTCTAATTATTTAGATGCAGATTAATATCACAGTGCCCCGATGTTTGCTCTGTAAGGGTTTTTTCCCCTTGTCAGCGCCGTTCGCTGCTGTGTGGGTGGCCTTCGTCGCTTGCTTCACCTTTGGGAAGTTCTCCTTCTTTTCTAAAGCATTTTTTTACGGTGTTCTACTTGTTTTGTTTTTCGGCTTGATGTCGTTTTCCCGTCTTTGCGACCCTAGGTTTTTACACAGTTCTTTTTCTGCTCTTTCTTTTAAAGATGCTTTGTTTGGGGCATCTAATTGTTCGGACCCTTTTCCCGATTTTAATTTTTTTTTCTCACCGTGGGTTGTCGGTGTTATTGATTTCGGAGGAAGAAATTCAATCGTTCACTGCTCCTTTTCAATTTGCTTAGTTGGCAAGTTTCCTGGTCGGAGGCCTTCCAGTGATGTCATTAGGAAATTTTTTTTTTCAATCTAATGCTTAATGAGGATTGCTTGGTCATTGTACTCAACCCTTGGAATGTATTGATCATGCTTGTCAATGATTTTGATTACTGTAGGATCTTCTCTCACCAATCTTATTTTGTGAGTAATTGTTTTATGAAAGTAGTGAAATAGACCCCGACTTTGGACTTTGAGGTTGATTCTCCTATCGTTCCCATATGGATTTAATTTCCTTACCTTCGGCCTCATCTTTTCTCCCCACGAATTCTCTTTGGGTTGGGTTCCTTGTTCGGTCGGACTTTAAAAATAGATACTTCGACGGCTTCTGGTTCTCGTCCATCTATTGCTCGCATTCTTGTAGAGTTGGATGTCACCAAAAAACTCCCGAATAAGATTTGGGTGGGTTCGACTAATTCTAGTTACATTTAGTTGGTGATTTTGGATGATCTCCTTCATCATTGTTTGCATTATAATTCTTCAGGTCATTTGAAAGATGAATGACGTATATTACATCCTCAACTAAATCTTGCTGCTAAACATGTCTTTAGAGAGGCTCATCCCTCTTCAGTCTCATGTGAGTTGGCTAGTGTTAATGTGGTTATTCCTAATGTTACTTCTCTTATGTCTCTGGAGGGGGCAGCTAATGGAGTCTTTTCCCCTATGATTGCTGATCTTGACCAAAATTGATCTACTGTTGTTATGGCAGTGACTCCGTCAGGTGTTTTTAATGAGAGCGTTATTGCTAATAGTCATGTTGTGGTAGTTTCTACTGCTCTAATAGGTGTTGGCTATGATGATGGACCTGTGGCTTTGGCCTCTGTGGGCCCTATTGTTTTGGTTACTAGGACTACGAATGATGAAGGTGTTAATGAGTCTTGCAATTCTGTAATCAATGTTGTTTCTAGTGATCTTAAGGAGGGTACATGTAACAATTTGGGGAATGTTGGCAATGATTCTATTGTGGGTTGCATGAGCCCTATTCCTTGCTTGGTGAATCATATCTCTACCCCGATTCCTTCTATTAATATTGATGTTGATGATAAGGAAGAATTTTATTTGGATTCTGTGGTCGGGGATGCAGGTAGTCCTTTAGTTAACCTGGCTGTGCCGAAAACTATTGTTGATATTCTTATTTCGGTTGTGTCCAATACGGAGTTAAAAGCCCATCTGGCGTTATCAGTGAGTAATTCATGTGTGGATCATTCTAATTGGTTGAATGTGTCTGATGGCGATGTTGATGAGATTGCAAATGAATTTCAAGATTCGCAATATATGTATAATTTTATGGCAAGCCGAGTAGGTGATCATGATGTTTCAACTGGTGCTGGAAAAAGATCTAAAAGTAAATCCAAAAAAAATGTAATCGTGCTATGCTTTGGTTTGGCTTTTCAGTTGATTTCTGAACTATGATGATGCATTTCTGCTTAACCCTGGGTTGGCAACCTTTGTGGTTGGTGTGGTTTTCTGTGCGCTCAGAACTTTGGCTGGTTGTTATGTGGCTTACAATTGTCAATGGATAATCATTTATTTGCTACTCATTGGGTGCAGGATTGCCATGCTGAGTCCTTTTGGGTGGTAGCATTTGTTTTAAGTCGTGTTTTTGTCGTCTTAGTTGTTGCTTGGACTCTTGGGTCTCTTTTGGTGGTGCTTTGGGTGGCTCGTGTGGCTCTGGGTAATGGATTTTTCTTAGTGCTCTGGTAGTTTTGTTTTGTTCCCTTATTTTCTTTTGTTTCTCTTGTAATAGGTAGAACGCCAGCTCATAGATTTTTTTCAATGTCTGTTCTTTTAGAGAGCTGGTAGTTCTTTAAGGCTTGTAATTTTCTTATAATTATCCCGTAGCCCCTCTGCAGGTTTTATTTAAAAAAAAAAAGCCTTCTAATTATTTTGGCCCCCAATAATAAATGTATCAACCCAAAATTTTAAAAAAAAAAATCAATCCTAAAATTATACACCTCCCAATTTTATTTCGGCTTCACTTGGAACAACTTTGTTGCTCCTTTGCTTTTCCGACCGCAGCCACAATTTTTATTTTGTCATTATTTTTTCGTGGCTCTAAGGAAAATTTTGAAGTTGTTTTCTACAACAACTTTATAATCACATTTATAAAAAGTTATGATCATCACAAATGGCACCTTATACTTTGTTTGAAATGACTTTCTTGCTGCTTCCATCCCAAACAAAGCCTTAATACGCCCTTCAAAGTAAGATTGATTCTGTCCTGAATGATGTAGATTCTTCTGTTGTTTATGATGAAGTATCCAACACTATTACTTATATTATTTGATTTATTCTGATTTTTTTAAGCATTTAGCTTTTTTTTCTCCTTTTTTTTTCCTTTAAAATAGTTCTTAATTAATACCATGGTAGAATTTTTTGGATTTTATATTTTTTGTCTGCCATTCCATATGAACCTTGATCATGAAATTTTTTCTTCTTTTTTAAGCAAATTTATATAATATACAACGGCTAGCTGGCTACAACTTATGAAACACTCAGTCTGGGCAATTAAAAGCTTTAATAGTCACAAATGGTGCTATTAGAAGCCTAATTGCACGATTACAGCTAATAGTTTTAATGTTAATGGTGATGACAATGGTAATATGTTGCTGCTGATGACAAAAGCAAGGACAATATTGAGGTGCTCAATGACAATGTATGACACCTATTAATTTTTTTATGCAGATGTCGAATGTCATCTGAAGATCAACCAGAATTCGTCATGTTACTCATTTGCTCGATACTGCTCGGTAACATTGACGTGGCGCATTTTGGTTGCTCTTCGAACAACATTCTGCGTCCGACTCCGGTCTCCTGCCGACTCCGGTCTCCTGCCGACTCCGGTCTCCTGCCGACTCTGGTCTCCTGCCGACTCCGGTCTCCTGCCGACTCCGGTCTCCTGCCGACCACGATCCTTCAGGCCAAACAAACCTGTATATGTAACTCTTACCATGTAATGCAATCTATATGATGTACATTTGCTACATCAATCCAAGGCCTTCTCCTAAGGAAGGGCCTCATTTGTAATCGACTACAAATACTAGTGGATTCATTCAAACTGGGCCAGGCCCCGTGGTTTTTCCCCCTTTTCAGGGGTTTTCCACGTAAAAACTCTGGTGTCTCTTATGAATGCTACACCCTCTCACTTATCTGCTTGTGTACTGGATCTTCGTACAATGCTAAGACATTAAACTAAATATTTCTCTACCGCCGCGAATATTGCAGGACGCAACAATATTAAATGATAGAATCCAGAAATTTTTTCTTAGAAGTTGGACAACAATATTTATTGAAGGTGAGCAAAATAGTTAAAATGTTTATTTTTCTAAGGGAAAAAAAAAATTCAAGATGGGAAATTGCACCCTAAACTCTTTTTGGTTCCACCCGATATGCCGGCTCTTACCAAAATATTTGCTTGACTGACATACTCCTTATTGATATTAATAAATCTTTTGTCTTGCAATGCTCATTTTCTCTTTAGAAAAACTTGCACTTAAGAGAAATTTTATCGCATCTTGATTAGCCTTTGGACGGTCCGATAACTGCACTTAATAATCTCCCCTTTTCTTATGGCTTTTCTTTCCTCATTGCTACATGCAAATGTCACCAACTTATTTACACTAAATAATCTCTAATTTCTTTTTTGGATTTCAAGATTTTCTCATTTGTGATTCATCTTATGCCTAATTATCTAAATTGAACTTGTATGATTTTTTCAATTAACAAAATGATTAAATGTCTAATAAAAAATAATTAAGATAATTATGCTTCTTAATCATGTTTTCATTATAAATTTCCTTTTCATTTTGTTCATAAAAATAATGAAAATGAAATTAATTATGAGTCTGCATTCAATGGTTATTCAACAAAAGCATCCCCAACTGTTATTAGAAAGAATATGAAACAAAAAAATAATATATTTCTATACAATCTGAACTAAACATTTAAATCCTCGAGAGAAGTCTTAAAATGACCTCTTAAGCTGTTTAAAATCAGAAGTCTCAATGCATTCCTCTGTACCTTTGAGCCCATTCAACATTCTCAGTAACTCACTCGCCTTCTCCTTCGTGTTGTCACTGCACCCAACTTGCAGCAATAGCAGCAGCTTCTGAAAAGCTCCAAACTGCATCGCCTCCTTCAGACACTTCTCTCTACCAACATTATTCTTCTGATTCTTACAGAGCTTCCAAATCGCCGATACCGCGAATTCCGTCGTGATATCCGACACCCTGAACATCTTCTTCACGAGCAACGGCACTGTGAGGGCATGACTTGATGCCTTTTCCCTCCCAATTTCCGAGTTCAAGACTCCATCGATCACAACCAGCCCTTTCTCACACAAGTTCTTCTGAGCATCAACAAGCATGTCCAATAGAACAGTAACAAATCCTATCTCTGCAAACCTCGAAGCCACTTTCTCGTCTGAGGAGACCAAGTAATAGGCCGCGACGAGCGACGCCTTGGTTGCCTGTGGCGAAAATGGCTCCTTGACAAGCCTCACAATTGACTCGATTAAGCCATCAGTTGCGGCAATTTGAGCAGCTTGTTCTGTATCGGCTGCAGCAATTTCTTTCACCATCAAAACGGCATGAAGCCTACCTGACAGATTACCATTCCTCATCACAGAAACAATGGAGTTAAGAGATTCAGTCGAAGACAATAGCTTCCTCGCCTCCTCGCTAAGCGGAAGCATGCCGGCAAGTACCGACAGACCCTGTTCGGAAGGGAATTCCTTAAAAACCTCTGAAACCACCCGTGCGGCGGCTCCGTTTGACGAAATGCACCGTCGGTTTCTTTCGCTCTCATTTGACCAAGTTTTGAGTTTGGCCACAAGGTCAGAACATCGGGGACCATCCCCTCTCAGCAAAGCCGCCGATATCTCAGAAAGCGTCTCCGCAACTTGTATAGAGGTGATGGGAGTTTTGGGTGTGGGGATTCGCTCGATGCCGTGGGAGCGGTGGGCAACACACCATTCTTGGATCATGCGGCGGATGGTGTGGTTAGGGATGAGGCCGCCGTCGGCGACGAGGGGGAGTGGGAGGAGTTGGTTGGTGAGGGGACACGTGAGGTTGCCTGCTTCGAGCCAGGTCTCAATGCTTCGGCGATCGTACGTGATTCCGGTGGGGAGGGTGACGGGGTCTTTCATTAGGTCTAAGGAGATTGGGCAACGAAAATGGTTGGGGATCGGGACGTCGGAGGGGGAAGTAGAGGTTGTAGTGGTGGTGGTGGGTCGCCGGGAAGTGAGTTTTGGGGCTAGTCTGCAGAATCTAAGAGGCATCTTAGAGAGAGAGAGAGAGAGAGAGAGAGAGAGAGAGAGAGAGAGAGAGAGAGAGAGGGGAAGCTGAAAGAATATTGGTATATGGTATTGTTAATTTGTTGAAGTGAAGGAGGGGAGAGGTATTTGAAGGATGAGTTCCGCGTAACACATCGCTTACTTTCGATGGTTTCCAGTTTGAAAATTTGACCGTTGAACACTTGTTCCGCGGAGGGGAACGGATGAGAGACCGTAGATTGCCCGGGGGTTCCGATGGAGGTCGGTCAATTACTTTATGGATTTACTAGTGGCACTTTTGTAATAATTTAAATGAACTATCCTCTCTACATGCACATCAAAGCCCTACACAAGATTCTGGCTGGGTACCTGCCCAGGCGGGCTTAGCGCACCCATGCTTACTCATGATGAGTTATGGGATATTGTCCTCATGCTTTTTGAACGAAGTCCGCCGCGGATTGATGGCCTTGAGGTTTGTTGCTCTTTGTTTTGACTACAAACTTTCAAGTTGCATATCAGAATTTGTTGTGGTTATAACATGGTTCAATGTTGCGCACTACGTAGAGAGATTTGCGGTAATATAAAGCATACAGTGATTAGCAATGTAAATCAATCGGTTTATCCTCCAATGTTGAATATTTTCACCCATACCTGCCTATGAGGTTATAGGCGTACTCATATCCATACACATTGGGTATGGATGGATGGATGGATGGGTACGTGGATGGGTGTGAATATGGGTATCCAATGCAGGGCTATGATGCACATATAAGTTCAACTTAAAAATTATCTTTGAAACTTTGATTTATTTTTAATTTGAATTAGATTAAGATTAAAATTAATAAGATACCTAATGACTAAAATTAAAATATATACAATCAAATTTTAATCAAATTATTATAGATATGACATTAATAAAAAAATTATTTTGATCATTCTGATCTCTACTTAAATAATTTTGAATTGATTTTAATTCATTAACATTAAGAAAAAATTATTACGTGTGGTGTCTAGATGCGTTTGGAGTCCAATTCAGACATGCAGCATCATCCAATGCAAAGTACATGGAATAAAAAAAAGAGATTCATGCTTGTCGTATTCATCCTATGAGTAGGGGTGTCAATTTGGGTCAGCGGGTCGGGGTCGGGTCGAACTGATTCATCTCCAATCGAACAGCATTTTTCTCCTCTTTTGCGGGTTTCTTCGGCAAATCCGGTTGAGAAAGAAAAATCGCGTAGGTAAACAGTGCAACGCAGACATCAATATTGGCGTCGCACTGTTCACCCTCCTCCGATTAGTGATTTTATTGTTGTCTGGAGAAACCCTAAGAAAAGCGAAAAAACTGGAAAAAAAATGGGATAAGAAAGAATTCATACTAAAAAGAGTCCAAAAAAAAAGACATGGCACAAATTAGATTTTTTAAATATTCTTTTAATTTTCTTCATTCATGTTTAAGATTATAATTTATTTTTATATAAAAATAAGAATTATAAAGGGTTGAATGAAATTTAAAATATGATTAACTATAATTTAATGAAAAATTAGTACTAATATAAAAATTTAAAAATGAAAAATAATTATATAGTTCTTTTTCCTCCTTATAAAGTTTGGGATGCAAACCAACCGAGAGTTTGACAAGTTGCTCATTGCTCGGCTTGATTGCAACCCAACCATAATCATTTGTTTAACTAATCAAACAAGTTTAAATAATTGTTCGTATAGATTAAAACTTGTAAACATATTCGATAAGAAGCTCCATTAATATTTGACAAATAGCTCGTGAAACAAACTCGTTGAGAAAATTGATTAATTTTCTATACAAAGCTCATGTACAACTTGATAAGTATGTTCGTTAATGGGTTCAATAAGACTTGATATAATTGTTTGTTAATTGACTCGATAAGATTCTTTTATTATATCATACTTGCAACTCATTTAAAGCTCATTAAGCACTAATGAATCGAATACAATCAAGCTTAAACATCATCTATTTTAAGAGAATCAATCTTGAACAAAAACAAAAATGCTCTAATAGTACTTGAATCTAGCTCGAACAAGCTACTAATAAATGAGCTCAAAATGCAGCTCAACGACTTGGTCTATTTAATTGTTGGGAGCTTTGACTATTAACCAAGAGATCCTAAGTTTAAATCTTATATATACGATGTGTATAAGAGTTTATCAATGTCCCAAATAAATAATGGAATAAACTCAAACATGAATAAGCTCTTGCTCAGCTTGTTTCCAACTTCTTTTTTTTTTCTTTGCGAGGGTGGGGGTGAGGCCATCATGGTGGAACCTCTATCCCTCTTGTGGGGATAGAAGTACATAAAGGAGGAGGAATAAAATCTAAACACAGTTACATTCACTAGAAATTGTTCACCATTCACACTATCTTAAATTTCGCACTAACAAAGTTATGTACCACCGATTAAAGCATTGTACCACATGACCACACAATTTTAAGTAAATAGATAGATAAAATAGCAATTCATCACATTTATTTACATAATGAAGTCACATATTCTTCGAGTCTTGTAACTCAACTAAAGTTATTATCGTTGGTGCTATATGAATCAGTGGTGTTATGAGAAAAATATTAGATTGACATGACGTCAAACTCATGAGGTTTTGTTTGAGACAGCTTTCTTACTAGTCCTTAAAGTTATTTTTTAGTATAAAAATTAAAAAAATTTATACTAAAAAGCTACTTTAAGAAGCGGTAAGAAAGTCGTTCCAAACGAAGCCTGAGTTTGCACTTGTCTAAGATGTTTAGAATCCATGATCATTATGAACATCTTCGTTTTTGCCTCTAAATTTTCATTATCTAGTGTAACCTCGTCTTCAGCAAAAAGTTCACAAGCTTGTATCTAAATTAAAAGAAATATAGTTAAAATTAAATAAAATAATTTTGTTAGTTACTTTAGATAAGTTAGTGTAATATTTTCTATCTCTATCTAGCATTCTAAAACGACAAAGAGCTATTTTTATGCATCCTATTGATTCTTTATAATTGTAATATATCATAGATATAGATTATGGAAAAAATAAGATAAAGATTAATTATTTAGTCAATATTAAAAATAAATTCAACAAAGTAATTTCATATTATTTCTTTTTTATCTTCAAATGAAATTTATGCGACTATTCATATGGGGACATATTTGTTTCTTTGTATTTTGAATATTCTTATTTCCCTCCTCTAATAAGTTATTTAGTGAACTCTACCATTTTTTAAAGCAGACATAATAATAAAGGCACCTTGATCAAAAACAACTTCAAAGTCCTTAATCTAAATTATACAAAATATGTAACTATGTAGAATTTAATTTTCATTGGCTCTTTGATACAATTGCATATTTTCTTTGAATCAAATAATAAAAATGGCAAAGGTAATGTTAGCTAATTAATTAACATGCTAAGTGACCAAAAATAAAATTAAAATAATTATAATATTGTTCATCTTAGGACAATGAAGACCAAGGCATAATTTTTTTGTGACATTTTTATAAATTTAATCAAAAATTCAAAACACTTTATCGGATAATCGCTATGAATTTCTTTAATCATAAATCATTCACTCAGCATTAATTTAAATACCTTAATGAAACTTAGAATTGAGTAGTATGCACATTGAATTGCTCTCATTAAGAAGCTTAATCATGAAAAATTTTGAAGATTGTGAGGTACTTTTCTTTTTTATGTATTTATTTATTTATTTTGAAGATTGTGAGGTACTTCAACTACATATATGATATATTGTCTAATGATAATGTTGTTTCTGAAACTAATCTAAATGTGAGTGATGGACATTGTCTAGGTAATGTTCTTGTTAGGCGTAACATAGAATCATATGATGTTAACAAGGTTGTTCTGTTTGAGTCTTCAAGTGATTTAAATACTATCATTTCTGTTTCACCCGCGGCTTCTTTTCCTCTTTAGCATTTTCCAGCAATGCCGTGACCAACAACCACCAGCTATTGCTACTAACAATCACCAGTTACTACCACCATCATCTCAAAATATTATCAACTTTTGACCTTAATATTGGTTACATTTGTCCGACTGTGAATACTTACTTTCTAAAATTAATCCTATGATGATTAAGCCTTGTTATTAGGTATAAATATTTGATCTTTGTACTATTCCTCTTTATTAATAGTGAAGAGAATGGAAGATCTTTGTATCTTTGTACTATTCCTCTTCATTAATAGTGAAGAGAATGGAAGATCTTTGTATCATTTATTACATTGTGGATTTCACAATTGTGCTAGGCCCCGTGATTTTTCCCCCTTTCCAGGTTTTTCATGTAAAAAGTTTTTCTAGTCTTGCTATTTTTATATGTTCGGGTATAATCTTTGTACACCGCTAAGACATGAAACATATATTTGACAAGCTCAAATTTTCTAACACGCAAAAAATATAATTAAGATTATATTTATAAAGCATGCTAAAAAATACTAAAAATATATATAGGTTTCTTAATTTTTTTTTAGACAATTTTTTTTATTATCTTTTTAGAAATTACTTTTTAGTCCAAAAAAAAAAATTGGACTGAGAAGTTATTTTAAGAAAGAGCAGAAAAACCACTGAAGGTAGGGCTGTCAATTTTTGACACGACCCGAAACACGACCCGAATCTGACCCGGAAAAATTTGGGTTCGGGTCGACCCGGTTAGCAAACGGGTCAGGTTTGGGTTCAAAGAACTGACTCGATTTGCGTTACGGGTCGTGTTCGGGTTGACCCGGAAATCCGAAAATGACCCGGAAATGAGTTTGCCCGTTTCTATTGCCCGGCGTGCCCTCCCTGCCTGCGAATCAACTCGACGTGTTGTGTCGCAGTCCCAACTCCCAATCGCGTCACTGGCGAATGGCGCTGTCTCGCCTGACACGAATTGACAGCCCTAACTGAAGGAATTGAAAGGAAAGGAAAAAAGCGCTTTTGATTTGCTTGGAATGAGTCAATAGAATAAAAAATCTGCCTTTGATACTATTGCATGTGAAAGAAAAAAAATAAGCTTTTGATTGACTTGAATGAGTCAATAAAGCGGAAATCCCTCTGTTTGGTATCTTGACAGTACACGAGAATTCCATTTCATCATACATTCTTTGAATCAGATTTCACTATCTGATTTTTTTTTTATTATTACTTTATTGTTTGCATTTATTAGTAGATTTTACTATCTGATTTGACAAACAAGCTTAGATATTTTTAGGGCAAAATCGTATATTTCTTTTACTCTTCAGAAATAGGCTAATAGCCTTGGGCTCTATAGTTTCATATAGTCGTTGTTTAATTTGTTGAAGAGGAAAAGTAGAGTAAAAAAATATAAGGTTAAAGATAGGAATGTATGTAAGATGTTTGTAGTTATTTGAATGAATGCAAAAGAAATATTTGAGAATATTATTTTTATTTGATTTGAAGTTAAATAGTTGCAACGTAAAATATAATGATGATGGTGGCCGTGGATCGGTGGTTGTTGGTTGCGAGCGGTGGCAGAGTGATCCAAATGCAAAGGAAACCTCCAACAGTGGTGGCAGCGGGCTGCGGTTGAGGTCACCTACAATTAGTGATCATCGGCGGTGGTAGCATCTGGAGGTGTTGGTTGATGATTAGTTTATGGTGAGCGGTGATCACTGGTCTGTGGCGGTTTTGAGCGGCGACAATGTAGTTGGCTTACGATGAGAAAGAAATTTGATCAAAATTGTGTGGGTAGAATACATAAAAAAGAACTCTAAGGAGTGAAAAAAGAGAAAAAAAAAACTTTTTGAAATTTTGCATTGCATTTATTTTCAACAAACTTAACAACAAATTTTTAAAACAAATAATTTTCATTCCTTTTTCATCCTACGAAATAGCCATAATGAAACATATATACCTATCGATCTTCAAGCATCTAAAAAACTTCCAATAATTAATTTCTATTTAAAAGAATTTATCACAGTGGGCTATTTAAAATCCGTGGGCCGTGGTGGGCATGCATTTAATGTTTAGACTGGGCCTATTAAAACTTCTGTATTAAACACTTGCTAATAGGGGAAAAAATATCATGATATCTTCATATTTTTATATTAAAATAAAAATGAACTAATTGTAATTTTGTATTATAAAAAAATCTGAAAATTTTTATGCTTTATATTTTAGAAAAAAATATGTGAATATATCCTATATTCATTAAAGATTTTTATATTCTTAAAATTATTTTAAATAAAATCTACAATAAAAAAATTAATTATTAATATATTATATACTCCTCCCAAAATTCTTTCAAAAGATTTAGATAAAATTTTGCTAAATAGACTCGAACTTACCAAGAATTACCTTTAAGTCCATATTTTTTTTGTTTTAGTGGATGTTCTTACTTGGCATTTACAAGAGGATATATGTACAATAGTGTATACTTTTTGCTGATGATATTCTTCTTATTAATAAGACTACGGAGGGAGTTGAAAGCTTGAATTATGGAGGTTGGCTTTATAGTTAAAAGATTTTTATTTGAGTAGATCTAAAATCAAATACATAGAGTTTAATTTTAATAGTGATAAAACTAGTGGCTGAAATATAATATTGGGCAATAAAATGTCGACTTTTTTAATGACCCAGTTAGGGGAGTAGATGTATTATAGTTAGCATATGTTAAGAAAGTTAGAGGTGAACCTAAACAGACTTGGCTAGAAAATATTAAAAATGATCTTTTTTACTAAATTTAGATGAGAATTTGACTCTTCAAAAGACACAATGAAAAAAAAAGATTCATGTAGCCGACCCCATATAGCTGGATAAAGGCTTGATAATGTTGATGTTGGCACTTGAACTTATCAGACTATTGGTTGGAAAAAAATTCATGAATTATTATGGGTTGAGTTTGAGCAGTTATCCTAAAAGTAAAAATACTTAGTATTTTTTAACCTACCTTTCTTCATATATATTTTTATTTTGACAAAATCGACAACTTGCATAATATTTTAAAAAAGTCATCAATAATAATATATATTGCGCAAAATTCTCATTATGGATCCCATCCTACCTATCAACATAGTGTTTTTGCTAATCATTTTAGAAGAATAGCAGTGCACCATTAATAGTTGCTTGCTACCAAACATATTGAGGGAGTAGATTTTGCAGTCAAAATGAATTCCATGAGAGTTTTAATGGGCCATACTATACAGTACTACAGAAAAACCCGTAATTACCGACGTATATTTATCTGTCGGAAGCTCCGACGGTAATCTCGTATTTTTCCGTAGCGATAGTTATTGCAAATTTCAAGACCATAAAAGGGAGAGACGATGTGAAACCACTTTGACTTCAGAAGACTGAAGATCAATGTACTCCACTACCACAGGCTCTTTGCTGCAGTTGCAGATCAGCTCGTCTACACCATTGATTTCTAATTAACCAACTCATTTAATATATATGCTCCCTCGATCGGATGCTTACATGCAGTTTTATTTCCTGAAGTTTAGCTTTCTCGTATAAATATAGTTAATGTCTGTCTTGTATTTGAGATAGAGAGAAAATACATCATAAGATATTATACTTCACTACTCTACTTCTCCTATGTTTTCTTTCCTCTATACTCTGCTTGTACAATGCTGTCAATGCTGAAGTTTTCTGTTACATAATTCAGCTTCTGCCGCAGGTGCTGAATTCAAAACTATCAGCAAACTCATGACTTAATTATCATGGCATTTCAACATTTGACAACATTCTCCTACACTTACAGTTTATGACAGCCAAGTCACCATTTACATAGCAGCAATCCGACGTTTTATGACCGAACCAAGCACATCGAAATTGGATGCCACTTTATTTGACGCCAAGTCATGAATAATGGCTTCGTCAAACTTATGCTATTCAATCATTCATGCATCTCAGCTTTTCACTCTTAGTTGTTATTAAAGTATCCATCTTCGATCTTGAGGGGGGTATATTAAAACCCATTAACAAGCTTGTTTGGCGGTTCGCTCCCCATCAATTGCACGAGCACATAACGATAGATAGAAGAGGGGAATTAGGGATTCGGCTATCATAAGAGTCACTGGCGGGCTTTACTAGCGGTTTAAACTGGTGCAAATTGCATAAGTTAAAACCAATGCAATTTTAAAGTTAAAACCGGTGCAAAAGACGGGTTTTGAAACTGCTGCAAATAAATAATGTGAAAAGGGCTGATTTTTTCTGGTTACTTTTTAGCTCACCTAGCCAGTCAATGCATTGTACTCCTACTTTCTTTTGATTCCTTTTTTTATATTCTGAACAATTTCTCCGAATTCATACCTGAATTAAGGTTCTACTTAGGTTCGGTTGACGCAAAAACTGAAGCGAAGTTCATAGAAAATTCTGTTTCTCCCCTTCCTCGTTGCTCGACTTCAAACTTCTTTTTGCTGTCCAAATGTTTGGAAAAACTTATTGATTTTGACTTAGTAAATGCTGATAACGTAAAGCTTTTGTCTCAAATGATTTTTAATATTTCAGCCATCGAAAACATTCCTTTGATAATGTTTTCAATAGTTTATTTTGATATGCGCCTAAGTTATTCTACAGATATACTGATTCATTTCGCTTCATTATGAGCTTGATTAACGATTTTCGCTCAACAATCGTCATGGATTAACTCTCCATATCACTCACTTAATTAATACAAATGATTATTTTTTTATAAGAACTATTAAAAGTTGATACGGCATCACAAAATTAGCTTGATTCATTATGAGCTTGATTAACGATTTTCGCTCAACAATCGTCATGGATTAATTCCCCATATCACTCACTTAATTAATACAAATGAGCGAATATTCCAGGACGCAACAAAAGTAATTTAATTTAACTGGCCAATTCATATTGCGCATGAGGATGTGCATTTGATCGATTCGAATGAATTGGTTGACAGATTTGTTAAACCAATTCAACTGAAGTATAACCAGGGACGCCCCAACCAAACAATATGTAGAACCTGCTAGCATACATAATCAGTAGGCTGCATTACAAATAAAAAGCTAAAAAAAGATAGAAATACGGTCAAAGAAATTAAGAGCAACATGCACGTACAAGGGGAAGAAGCAATTAATAGACATAGGGGAAACCGATAGCAGCTAAGAGAATGCTACCTCTTAAGACATGCAGAACATTGAGTTGAGTGTAAGTAGTAGCCTTCCTTAGCAAGCCACACAGCGCAACCATTACCATATTTCTGAATATGTATAAATTTGTAAACAAAATTGCATAATAACACCTTAATTTTCTTTAAAACATAAAAAAAAAAATTAGAGTTCAAGCAGTTATTCCTCTCCATGATAGAAATTAAAGACCTTGAATAAACTTCAATTCATAAAGAAAGTATATTCATAGAGTAACTAATATTTAACCCCGTCAATAAAGTAGACAAATATAAGCATTTAACACATCAGGAGTATGATCAGAAGATCCAAATGCATAAATGAGATTACCATTCTGATCATTGGCATCACAAATAGATTGAAACAAAGTACCATGGATACTCAGCTTAAATTAAATCCTAGGAGGAGAAATAATAATAGAATTGTGTCAATTGATATTAAAAAAAGAAATCCAATCTAGCATACCACCAAAATGCTTAACCTTTAAAATGTTAGTCTTAAAAAGCTGTGAATTTTGGTAGATAAAGTAGCAATAATCCTTTTATGGCACATGCTGATTTTGTTGTACTTGCTATTATTTCTTTCCTCCCAAAGGATCCAAAAAATAGTAAGAGGAATGATTCTTAGTGAATCGGGTAGTTAGCCTTGTTTTGAAACCAGCCATTAAGAAAAGAAAAAAAGCATTACTAACATTAAGATTAGTACTAATATGCAAACCATAATCAAGAACCATCTAAACTTTGGCAACCACAGTTCCATGCAAAAAAAACATGAGCAATAGTTTCACTACTATAATAGCATTGACATTTAGATGCCAAGTTAAATACATTTATTTTGAAGTATAGTGTCAACAGGAACATACCATTTGAGCAATCTCCAAGTAAACAGAGAAACCTTAAAAGGGATAAAAGAGTTCCAAATTTTCTTAATGATCTTAGAAGAATCCTTCTTATTTCTAAAATAATGCCAAGACTTAAGGAAACTAAAATTACCATTGTTAGATAACTTAAACATAATTTTGTGATTATTAACCCCATTGATGGGAATATCACTAATGCAACCATTTAAGCTTTGGGGGATCACTTCCAAAAGACTATTAATGGACCAACAACCATCAGTAATATAATGAATCTGAAAACTCAATGAGGACGTAGAATTAGTATTGAGGGGAGAGTCAATGGATCAACACTCGATCAGTCCAATCAATTTGCCAAAATTAAGAAGAAACATTATGAATTCCCCATTGAATATATAGTTGGTTCTGCCTCCCATTTGATTTCACAAAGACATTAAGATTAGTACAATCATGCAAACCATAATCAAGAGCCATCCAAACTTTGGCAATCACAGTTCCATGCAAAAAAACATGAGCAATAGTTTCACTACTATAACAACATTGACATTTAGACGCCAAGTTAAATACCTTTATTTTGAAGCCTAGTGTCAACAGGAACATACTATACCATTTGAGCAATCTCCAAGTAAACAGAGAAACCTTAAAAGGGATAAAAGAGTGCCAAATTTTCTCAATGATCTCAGAAGAATCCTTCTTATTTCTAAAATAATGTCAATACTTAAGGAAACTAAAATTACCATTGTTAGAGAACTTAAACATAATTTGGTCATTATTAACCCCATTGATGGGAATATCACTAATGCAATCATTTAAGCTTTGGGGGATCACATCCAAAAAGACTATTAATGAACCAACCCCATTGAGACCAGTGCATTTTTTTGGAAGAAGAATTAGAGCCCCATAATAATTTATTGAAAATTTTATCCAACTTATCACAAACACTCATAGTAGGGGTTTGAAGCAAATATGTAGGTATGGAACATAAGACACTCTTAATAAGAATAAACCTAGCACCCATGGAGAGCATTTTGACTTCCCAAGAGGTGATTCCAGCAAAGATTGAAGTAATAATCTTGTCAAATAAAAAATAACGATTATGACCCTTGAATAAATTAAGATGTACCAAGGTAAAAAAAAATGTGCAAAATTTGGTTAGAGAAACATGGGTGCAAAACAATATTGTTGCATTAAATAGTAGACACATTCTTGCCCCCAATAAAAGAACATTTTTTGTTATTCAAATGAATGTCACTTTCCTTCACAAAACAAGAAAGAAATTTCCTAATTTTCTTAACACACTTAATGGATCCGTTACTAAAAAAAAATGATATCATCAGCAAAGCACATATGAGATATGTCAAAACCACCAAAATTTTTGTAAAAGCAATCTTTGTCTATGGAAAAAAAAAAGAGATAACACCCTAGATAAATAATCAGCAGCAATAATATAAAGGGCAGGGGACAAAGGGCAGCTCTACCTAATATCTTTGAAACATTTAGAAAAAAAAAATCATGAGAATTGCCATTGATGATCACAAAAAACCAACAATTTTCAACCATGCTTTTGAGAAGGTAGATAACTTTGTCATCAAAACCAAAATGCTTCAAAACATTAAACATAAAGTTCCAATTGATGTTATCATAAACTTTAGAGATATCAAGTTTCATAATTAAATTGTGGCCATGAATTTTTTTTTATTTTTTTCGTGAAGTATCAACACTATATATTCACACACAAACATTATAATATATGATACATAATACATAAGTTACTATTTTACATCTTCTTCTTCTTCTCTATTACTCTCTGTGGCTGCTGTTTGATATTCAACATAACCCATCTAAATAAAACGGCAATATCTTTCGGTTTACTCAGCTCAGTCTTGGTCCAATTGAACATTGAAATCTTAATAAAGATATGTGTTCAGCCAGTTTGGATGTATTGGTTGTTGGCTTTGTTAAATGAATTGAGCCTAACAAAATTATAGGTGGAACCAAAATTTATAGTAACATTAATATTTCATTTGTAGTATTTAACCAAACCACAACAATGCCAACAACAAAATCAAGTCTTTATCCCACATACATGCCAAAGACGACGTCATTAATATAGAGATATGTTTCCATAAGTTCTTTAACTTCAATTATTATAAGGAAGAATGAGTACCACTAAGCAAATAACTTTTATTTTATTGATAATATCTTATTGGCAAGCATCAACACCTAAACAAATCCTCATCTGATTACATTTCACCAAACAAAATAAACATTTTGTGCACACTTATACATACAATAACGTGTTTATGTTTTATTCCATCTACTTGAATCATGCATGCATGCATATTGCACGTAAGCATGGGATATGTGGAATCATTATTATTTTTGTGGTGGTGGGCAAGGAATGTTGCTGTGAGTTTCACACGAAGGGTGTGAAGGAGGCTGTGGCCCTTTGGGAAGAGACTCTAAAAACAAATCTTCGAGGCTCTCAACCACAAACCCTAACTTCTTTCCTCCCAGTGGCCTCACCGCCATTGCTGGCTTTTGCAAAGAACCAGTAATCAACAGCAAGAGAAGAAAAGCTTCCACCATCTTAACAGATCTCTTGCCTTCAACCATATTGATCCCTTCAAAGTATAGAACTTCTGTGACCACCTTCTCGATCTTAGATTCTTTCGTGATGTGAAGTTTGTTGTTTATGAGGTTGAGTTGATTTGAACAACTATGGATGAGATGTTTGTGATATATACATAGGCGTATTTATATGTAAATGTTCTTACTGATCGATTTAACTGCACTGAGTTTTCTTGTAATTAAAATGAAGTGCCGAGTCTAGGTATCTGATTCAAAAGAGGTTCTGTAGTTTGTAAATACACGCTGGGATGACTTTGACTGCGTTTTATTGGATTGTTAATTAGAATCGCGTTTGGAAAAAGTACATACGTTTTTCTTTTAATTTTGCTGTTTTTAGCATGACTTTGAATTTCCAAAGTGAAAATGGTTGTAATTTTAATCAGTATAGTTGCGACATAAATTGTTAGGTAACGTAAAGTGAGTCATTATTATTTTATATCGGCTTTGGTTTGTTGTGTTGTATAATTCGTATTATAGTTTGAAATTATGAAAGATGCTAAATTGGTATAGAATAAAAAAAATCAAACTTACAGATATTATGCTTTAAAAATAATTAGTAGTTGTTGCGGGCTAGAATATACGCGGTGATAGAGTGATAATATCACGTCTTAGCATTGTACTGATATCTAGCTCACACATAGAGAATACAAAATTTTCTATGCAGAAAACCGTGGAAAGGGGAAATACCACGGGGCCTGATCCAGTCAGAAATGATGTCACTAGAATTTGGGTAGATTATAGTACACTGACTCATCCCTAGAGGCGATCAGATTAGAAATGGCAACCGTAAGGCTGAAATCTAGTGATAAATAGGGATGAAAGTCCAGCGTCACTTGGTACTTTGGTAGAAGTCTGTCGTCACTTGGAAATTCAGCCGTTAATTGGTAGCCTGCAGAACTTTGGGATTCTAGGTGAGTTGTTGGTATAACGGAACTCTAGGCGTTAAGTGGTGGACTGGTGGAACTTAGAGCATCATGTGGTGATCCGACTGAACTCCGGATATTAGGCGGTCGTCCAGTGGAACTCCGGGAATCAGGTGGTGGTCTTGCAAAACTCCGGATGTCAGGTGGTGGTCAAGCAGAACTCTGGATGTTAGGCGGTGGTCCGGTGGAACTCCGAGTGTCAGGTGGTGGTCCGGTCGAACTCTGGGCGTCAGGTGGTGGTCTAGAAGAAATCTGAGTGTCAGATGGTGGTCCGGCGGAACTCCGGACGTCAGATGGTGGTTCGACAAAAATTCGGGTGTCAGGCGGTGGTTTGGCGGAACTTCGGGCGTCAGGTAGTGGTTCGGTAGAACTACTGGCGTCAGATGGTGGTCCGGAGGAGCTTCAGGTGTCAGGTGGCGGTCCGGCGGAGCTCCAGGCATCAGGTGGTGGTCCGACAAAACTCCGGGCAGCAGGTCGAGGAGGCAAGAGTGATCTCTGATCTCTTTGTTGTTTCCTTAGGCTTATGGGTCTCTTTTCAAGAGGAAGGAGGGTATATTTATAGATTTCCTAGAGTGGCATGACCCATAAATATGATGAAGATCAAGGGTAAATGGGGAGTGGTTTGGATGAATGGTCCATGTTGAATCCCTTGTTTGTGAACCCTTAGCTAGACATTTGAAACTGGTTTTGATGATGTCAGAATTTTGTGATCTTGGGCTTATTGGATTTGTCTCGTCCGCTCAATTCAACTATAAGCATGTTATGTTTGGAAATCATTTGGTAATCCAAATTGTAGTTCGAACCTTCCAACAGTGCTTTGGACCCTTGATTTGGACCCATTTGGGCTCGGATTGAGTTGAAATTGGTGCTGATGGGTTCGTATTTTCAAGAAGTTCAGTTTGACTGTAAGTTCCCTGAAATCAGAGTTCGGATGGTCCCAATTTTAATTTCAAAAGTTTCCAACTTGATTTTGCCTCGAGATTCATGCTCGATCAAGATAATTTTTTTATGATGTATCATTAATCATACATCATTAGAAGTTGGCATGGGTAAACTTGAATCTCAATGTATATTTAAATTGGAAGCTTTTAGAATTAAATTGAGGACCATCCAAAATTTCAATTTCAACAAATTTATAGTATAACTAATAAGCTCAATGAGACAAATCCAATAACATAAAAAGTTGGCCTGATCATAATCGAAGTAAGCACATATCAATTGCTTGAAGCACGGTTACAATTTTAGAAAAATTAATTGGAGAGCAGGAAATCTGATTTTGTAAGGCGGTGTACATAATTTTGTAGTTCAAAATTTATTTAAATCTTTTTAACTGTAATCTTTAGATCACTATTATTGTTGGAGTACCAGCTTTGATCATTATGTTGGACAATTGTTGTCCAACTACTATTATCAAGCTGTCACCACTTGACCATCATCATTGAATCGCCATCACTCGTCCATTGCTGCATGACACTAGGCTGTCTAGGAGAAAGCAAACCTTGCCTTGGCTAGTGACTACTATGTTTACAACATGCTTGATTGCAAAAATAAGAATTAATTCTTCCTAAAACCCACTACCTGAGAGATTTCATGATATAGAGAAAATAAACAAAACTCAAATATTATTTCCCAAAACTTCCATTCCTTTCCCTCTTTTCTTCCTATTTATACTTAAAAATAGAGAAAGGCATAAAACTAGCTAGCAAAACATATATGGCTACACAAAAACATATGAATCATCTAAGTAATGTAATTTGTTCAGAAAATTAAAAGCTTCAGCTCTAGTGTCACTGCCATCAGCCAATCACAATTATTGGGTTATCAACACGATTCTTTTGTTATTATGCAAGGAGTAAGTATATTGGTTGTCCCATCATTTGAATTTCAAAAATATCCTTATAACCAAAAATTGTTCCGGGGGCGTTACCTTCGGAAACCCCCGCAAGGGTGCTGCCCCTTGACCACACAACCTGATTAGGCACTGCCCCCTTAGACCCTGACATATCTACGAAGCGTACGACGATCAATGATATGAATAAATAGGGGTCGAGCCAAATTGAATGCAACTTCAACGTACATTTTGTAGAAATTGAATGATTAATCATCTATAACGACCATTTTCATTTTGTCTCTCCTTTTTTATCGCTATTGACCCATTTTTCTTGAAGTGAATGGTCGAGTATCTTTGGTATTGATTAGTGCTTCATTTTCAATAGATCTGTTATCTTCATTTTCAGGCTCTTGAACTAGAATGACAACTCGACGATTTGGACCGTTATAAGCTTCCACAACCCAACCTGAGAGACTCATAGACTGGACAAGTCCTAACAGGCAAATCCCAAGATATAAGTTTAAAAAAAAATTAAAATATTCGATCTTCCAATTCAACTTAAAAATAATAATAAATACAAAGATGCTAATAACGTCTAGTACTAAAAATAAACTCATCTAGAAAACTTGCTTTTCATTTATCATAAAAAATGCATATACAATCTCAATACATGGCTATAAACAAAAGCTACAAATCAAGGTAATAAAAACTAGTCATAACTATGCCAAAAAAAAAAACCTACAAGCTCAGATAAGATTCCTGAGACCACTACTCAAGAGGCTACTTCCCTTTTTCAAACCCTGAAAATGTAATGCAAAATAACAGCGAGCTTAAAAAACTCAATATGCTACAAATACAAATCTAAATTTTCAAATATTTGTTTTATTAAATAGTTCTGTAGTTTGTAAATACACGCTGGGATGACTTTGACTGCGTTTTATTGGATTGTTAATTAGAATCGCGTTTGGAAAAAGTACATACGTTTTTCTTTTAATTTTGCTGTTTTTAGCATGACTTTGAATTTCCAAAGTGAAAATGGTTGTAATTTTAATCAGTATAGTTGCGACATAAATTGTTAGGTAACGTAAAGTGACTCATTATTATTTTATATCCGCTAGCTTTGGTTTGTTGTGTTGTATAATTCGTATTATAATTTGAAATTATGAAAGATGCTAAATTGGTATAGAATAAAAAAAATCAAACTTACAGATATTATGCTTTAAAAATAATTAGTAGTTGTTGCGGGCTAGAATATACGCGGTGATAGAGTGATAATATCACGTCTTAGCATTGTACTGATATCTAGCTCACACATAGAGAATACAAAATTTTCTATGCAGAAAACCGTGGAAAGGGGAAATACCACGGGGCCTGATCCAGTCAGAAATGATGTCACTAGAATTTGGGTAGATTATAGTACACTGACTCATCCCTAGAGGCGATCAGATTAGAAATGGCAACCGTAAGGCTGAAATCTAGTGATAAATAGGGATGAAAGTCCAGCGTCACTTGGTAGTCTGGTAGAAGTCTGTCGTCACTTGGAAATCCGGCCGTTAATTAGTAGATTGCAGAACTTCGGGGTTACTAGGTGAGTTGCTGGTATAGCGGAACTCTGGGCGTTAAGTGGTGGAACTTAGAGCATCATGTGGTGATCCGACAGAACTCCGGATGTTAGGCGGTCGTCCAGTGGAACTCCGGGAGTCAGGTGGTGGTCTGGCAAAACTCTGGACGTCAGGTGGTGGTCAAGCAGAACTGTGGATGTTAGACGGTGGTCCGGTGGAACTCCGAGTGTCAGGTGGTGGTCCGGTGGAACTTTGGGCGTCAGGTGGTGGTCTAGCAGAAATCCGAGTGTCAGATGGTGGTCCGGCGGAACTCCGGACATCAGATGGTGGTTCGGCAAAAATTCGGGTGTCAGGCGGTGGTTTGGAGAACTTCGGGCGTCAGGTGGTGGTTCGGTAGAACTACGGGCGTCAGATGGTGGTCTGGTGGAGCTTCAGGTGTCAGGTGTCGGTCTAGCGGAGCTCCAAGCATCAGGTGGTGGTCCGGCAAAACTCCTGGCAGCAGGTCGAGGAGGCAAGGAGGCAAGAGTGATCTCTGATCTCTTTGGGTCTCTTTTCAAGAGGAATGTGGGGTCTATTTATAGATTTCCTAGAGTGGCATGACCCATAAATAGGATGAAGATCAAGGGTAAATAGGGAGTGGTTTGGATGAATGGTCGATGTTGAATCCCTTGATTGTGGACCCTTAGCTAAACATTTGAAGCTGGTTTTAATGATGTCAGAATTTTGTGATATTGGACTTATTGGATTCGTCTCGTCCTCTCAATTCGACTATAAGCATGTTGTGTTTGGAAATCATTTGGTAATCCAAATTGTAGTTCGAACCTTCCAACAGTGCTTTGGACCCTTGATTTGGACCCATTTGGGCTCGGATTGAGTTGAACTTGTTGCTGATGAGTTCGTATTTTCAAGAAGTTCAATTTGACTGTAAGTTCCCTGAAATCAGAGTTCGGATGGTCCCAATTTTAATTTCAAAAGTTTCCAACTTGATTTTGCCTCGAGATTCATGCTCGATCAAGATAATTTTTTTATGATGTATCAGTAATCATACATCATTAGAAGTTGTCCTGGGTAAACTTGAATCTCAATGTATATTTAAATTGGAAGCTTTTAGAATTAAATTGAGGACCATTCAAAATTTCAATTTCAACAAATTTATAGTATAACTGATAAGCTCAATGAGACAAATCCAATAACATAAAAAATTGGCCTGATCATAATCGAAATAAGCACATATCAATTGCTTGAAGCACGGTTACAATTTTAGAAAAATTAATTGGAGAGCAAGAAATCTGATTTTGTAAGGAGGTGTACATAATTTTGTAGTTCAAAAGTTATTTAAATATTTTGTTACAATCTTTAACTTATATTATGATTTAAATATTTTGGAAGAAATGTAATGTGTGTGTGTCTATATATATAATGTTACTTTGGATAATTATATGGCTATGATAATATGAGAAATTGAGTTGAGAATTAATAAATGCATAGGAAAAGTAGATTTAATTCCTTCTGTAGGTTTTGGGCTGTTACAATCATTATCAACTGTAATCTTTAGATCATTATTATTGTTGGAGTACCAGCTTTGATCATTATGTTGGACAATTGTTGCCCAACTACTATTATCAGGCTATCACCACTTGACCATCATCACTGAATCGCCATCACTCGACCATTGCTGCATGACACTAGGCTATCTAGGAGAAAGCAAACCTTGACTTGGTTAGTGACCACTATGTTTACAACATGCTTGATTGCAAAAATAAGAATTAATTCTTCCTAAAACCCACTACCTGAGAGATTTCATGATATAGAGAAAATAAACAAAACTCAAATATTATTTCCCAAAACTTCCATTCCTTTCCCTCTTTTCTTCCTATTTATACTTAAAAATAGAGAAAGGCATAAAACTAGCTAGCAAAACATATATGGCTACACAAAAACATATGAATCATCTGAGTAATGTAATTTGTTCAGAAAATTAAAAGCTTCAGCTCTAGTGTCACTGCCATCAGCCAATCACAATTATTGGGTTATCAACACGATTCTTTTGTCAATATGCAAGGAGTAAGTATTGGTTGTCCTATCATTTGAATTTCAAAAATATCCTGATAACCAAAATTTGTTCCGGGGGCGCTACCCCCAGAAACCCCCGCAAGGGTGCTGCCCCTTGACCACACAACCTGATTAGGCACTGCCCCCTTAGACCCTGACATATCTACGAAGCGTACGACGATCAATGATATGAATAAATAGGGGTCGAGCCAAATTGAATGCAACTTCAACGTACATTTTGTAGAAATTGAATGATTAATCATCTATAACGACCATTTTCATTTTGTCTCTCCTTTTTTATCGCTATTGACCCATTTTTCTTGAAGTGAATGGTCGAGTATCTTTGGTATTGATTAGTGCTTCATTTTCAATAGATCTGTTATCTTCATTTTCAGGCTCTTGAACTAGAATGACAACTCGACGATTTGGACCGTTATAAGCTTCCACAACCCAACCTGAGAGACTCATAGACTGGACAAGTCCTAACAGGCAAATCCCAAGATATAAGTTTAAAAAAAAATTAAAATATTCGATCTTCCAATTCAACTTAAAAATAATAATAAATACAAAGATGCTAATAACGTCTAGTACTAAAAATAAACTCATCTAGAAAACTTGCTTTTCATTTATCATAAAAAATGCATATACAATCTCAATACATGGCTATAAACAAAAGCTACAAATCAAGGTAATAAAAACTAGTCATAACTATGCCAAAAAAAAAAACCTACAAGCTCAGATAAGATTCCTGAGACCACTACTCAAGAGGCTACTTCCCTTTTTCAAACCCTGAAAATGTAATGCAAAATAACAGCGAGCTTAAAAAACTCAATATGCTACAAATACAAATCTAAATTTTCAAATATTTGTTTTATTAAATATTTTCTCATAATTATCAAATTCAATATAACAATTAACTTTGTTAAGCATAATAGCATAGCCGTTATCTAAAGATTCAAATAATAATATTAAGCAGTTAAATAAATTGAAATTTTATATGAACTTCATTTCATAGACATATTTCTTTGGTCCCAAATAAAATCTAAAGATTCTAACTCCTTATAATTCTCAATAGAACCCCCCCTCTTCTAGACAGAATCTAAAATTATGATTCTTTAGTTATGAAACATTTAGGTTCAGCATTCAGTTCTACTCATGCTGACCCGATTTGAAAGAAGGAAAAAAATTTTAATTTTTGAGTTTTTCAATCATTTGCCTGTCTTTGGGAGTGTTTTAGAGCATGAAAATGATTCGATGTGCTTTAAAATGAGTCTGGAGTGTTTGTATAAATTTTGATAAATTTTGAGAACGTGACTTTTGGAGTGCCTTGGCGCTAGGCATTAATTCAAGTGTCTCGGCGATACACTCAGTCAAAGCGGCAAATAGTGATATTGAGACACCATGCTCTCGGGTTTGTGAGCGCCGCAACACTCCGATTGAGCGCCGCAGCGCTAGGCCATTATGAATTCTTTAGATATAATATTTTCCACTATTCCACTGCCATTTCACGTGCGCAGCTGGCCAAGCAGGAGAAAGATGGAGAGAGAGGATTTGAGAGGAAAAATTATGTTTTGAGTCGTCTGCCTAGTTGGAATACTTTCTTTACAAAAAAAACTTGGGTAAAGAAAGTACCCACTCAAAAACCAAGCTACAGGAAAACCATAGGAAGCTAATAGATCAATAGGTAATCCAGGAAAAGAAGCCGATATAATACCAACTCAAGATTAACCCCAATTCCCAATTTCCCATCTATTTCATTCCCACATGTTACAATTCTATAAGATAACTCATGCCCATGTTTGGTAGTGAAAACATTAGTTTTTTTTGTGGTGAATTTATATTTTCATTCATGAAAAAAGCTTATAAGTCTGACCTGATAAAATTTTCATCACGTAATTTTTTATATGTTATAAAGATTATGATTACAAATATTTTGAGTATTTTTTGAAAAATTTTATACTAAGTATTTGAGAATTTGTGTGATTTTAATTGAACAGAAAATAATCTGAATATAGAAAAATAATATTGTAGAATAAGAAAATGCTTGAAGTTATGTTTTATACAATCCTTTATACTTTGTTTGTGCTTTGAAATTCTAAAATTTTGTTCAGCAGAATTTCTGTTGTCTAAAATAGTGTAATTCTGACACATTCAATTATACTATAATTGTTATTAGGGATAGACCTAGAAATTCTTGTTAATGAGGGGCGGCACACATTTATAATTTTTAATGCATCCCTATTTTTAGATGATTTTTAATCTTTTTAATTAAAAATTAATAATCAAATAATATTTAAACTTTCAAGATTGTAATTTATTCAGGCCTTGTTTGATTCCCCGGCTCTATTTTTTCGCTTTTAACAGAGCTTTCAAAACAGCAAATGGCGAAAAAAAATTTCTTTTCAAATCGGCGGAAATACGGAGGTTCACTGGAAGTTATATTTTGAAGAAGCGGTGTTACCAAACAACAAAACAATCTTTTTTTCGTCGATTCAAACGACAGACTGAGAAATTACGGAATAACAAACGAGGCCTCGATCATCAACGCAGCTAGCTAATTCATTTATCAAACATATATCGAGACGTCGATCAATTAAGAGTATCTATCTTCCTTCTTGAGGGGGAGTATATATTAAAACCCATTAAGAAGCCAGCTCCATTCCCTGTTACATTTTCACTCACCTAACCAAGTCAATGCATTGTTCTTGGACTTTTTAATTCCTTCTTGTTAATACTCTGAACAGCTACCATGTAAAAGCTTGTATCACAGTAATAAAATATTTGTTTTCTTCTCCTTTTCACGACAATATTACTAAGCTATCAAGCCAAATAAAATAAATAAAATTCTAAATTCATAAAGTCAAATAAATAGAGATTTTTTTGTCATCATTCAAGAAGACTTTCTCAGTCCTCTCACGCAATGTAACTGAAAACCAATTTCTCATAATTCATGCATCAACTACGGGTTCATTTGGGGGGATTTTTTTACCATTTTTTAAAGCGGTATTTTAGTAAAAAAATTAAAAAATTTGTAGTAATAATTTTATTTAAGAAGCATTAAGAAAGACATTCCAAACGAAGCTTATGATTTTACGTATGTTTGGTTGTTGTAAAAATGGGAGCAAAGTTCATAGAAAGTTTTGTTTCTTACCTTCCTTATAGCATGACTTTGAATGCGTGGATATTGCATGACTGTGAGAGTTCAAACTTCTAATCAAATTCTATGACTGACCTTATTACTGTCCAAATATTTAGAAAATTTATATATAACATAGAAAGATATAATTAACACTACCTGACAATGTTATCTTGTCACATTTCTCTTAAATAGAACATGCCCAATAAACATATATTTTATGAACATGGATGCGAAAGACATTGTCATAAATATGGAGAGATGACATATATTTCAGTAAGTTCTTAAATTATTCTAAGAAAGATTGAGTGCATTTAAGCTAAGAACTCTTATATTTTATTGATAGTCTCTTATTGATAAGCATCAACAACTAAACAAATCTTCATCTGATTACATTTCTCCAAACAAAATAAATATACTAGTTTAGCTAATCAAATTCACCTCCTTATTGTGGCCAACCGAACATCTTCTTATGAGCGTGAAGTTCCTCCTACCCCGATAGAATGACGCTAGAGCTGAGTTGTTTAATTAATTCTATTACTTCATGCTAGATTAATTTCGTATGGTGGCTTATATTGGATGTATGGGAATGTTTTTTCTTTGTTGGAGTGTAGCCTATTATGTTGCTCTATCTTTTGTGTATATATACATGTAGACATTGCTTGTAATTGGGAGAGTTTTAGAGAATAAGAAAATAAAGGCTTTTGCCTTATTGTTTTGAATTCTTGTATCCTAAGATTTGATCATAAGTGGTGGGTTTTTTCTCCAAGGAGTTCTTGGAGACTTGCTCAGTCACAGTCACCGGATCGTTGACATGGATTCGTCGAGCGCCCTCCAGTTCGTTGTCACTTATCATGTCATATTTCTCTTAAATAGAACATGCCCAATAAAAATATATTTTATGCACATGCATGGGAAAGACAATGTCATAAATATGCAGAGATGATCAGAAAAATTTAAGTAAGTTCTTAAATTATTCTAAGAAAAATTGAGTAACATGCATTAAGCAAAGAACTCTTTTATTTTATATATAGTCTCTTATTGACAAGCATCAACACCTAAACAAATCCTCATCTGATTACATTTCTCCAAACAAAATAAAACATTTTGTGCACACTTATACATATAATAACGTGTTTAATTATGTTTTATTCCATCTACTTGAATCATGCGTGCATGCATATTGCACGTAAGCATGGGATATGTGGAATTATTATTATTTTTGTGGTGGTGGGCAAGGAATGTTGCTGTGAGTTTCACACGAAGGCTGTGAAGGAGGCTGTGGCCCTTTGGGAAGAGACTCTAAAAACAAATCTTCGAGGCTCTCAACCACAAACCCTACCTTCTTTCCTCCCAGTGGCCTCACCGCCATGGCTGGCTTTTGCAAAGAACCAGTAATCAACAGTAAGAGAAGAAGAGCTTCCACCATCCTAACAGATCTCTTCTCTTCAACCATATTGATCCCTTCAAAGTATAGAACTTCTGTGACCACCTTCTCTTAGATTCTTTCGTCAAGTTGAGTTGATATGAGCAACTATGGATGAGATGGTTGTGATATATATAGGCGTATTCTTACTGATCGATCGACGAATCTGCACTGAGTTTCCCTGCAATCAAAATGAAGTCCGGAGTCTAAGTCTCTAATTCAAAAGAAGTTCTATCGTTTGTAAATTCACGTTTAGATGACTTTGACTGCATTTACTTGAATTGTTAATTAGAATATCGTGTTTGACAAGTGCGTCTCTGCTGTTTTAAGAAGGAAAATGTTAGGTACCTGACAGTAATTCACTATTATTTTCTATTTAGTTTGGTTTGTATTAGATTGTAATTATGGTCGGTGCTAATGCATACAATATCAATATAAATTAGTAGTAATACTGTCATTAAATATTTATTAGATTTTTTATGCTGCTGCTATGTGAACGGCTTGAAAGGTTAATGTTTTCAAAGGATCGGAACGTTAGAATTGAGAACTTTTGACTTAGCTAGTCATAATACACGGTAGGTCAAATGTTGGGTCTAATGGAGAATATATAGAGAGAATCCAGAAGGTGGCAATTGAAGATTGTCTTTTGAATTTTTATGTATTGGTTAATTATTTGTTTGATTAATGATTCTTTACGTAACTAAAACTATGATGTCAAATTAATATAAGAAAATTATAAATATATAGTGCAATAAATGTATTTTTTTTTGTTACATATGTGTGCTACTTGATGCTGAATTTTTGGAAGGATGATTTTATGTTCTATTTATTTAGTGTTTTAACTTGTGTTTATTTTATTATATATATATAATTCGGATGAGATAGTTCTTATAAAATTAGACGTCACTTTTTTTAGTATTTTGATTTTGTTTGGGAGAGCTTTCTTACTGCAGCTTTTAAGCACAAGTTTATTGAAAACAGCAAAAAAGTTGTGGCAAAAAATTGTCTGAAATGAAACTGGCCTTACTGTCAAGATATTTGTAGAACTACAAAAAAATTATCTTTATGAGATAGGCGTAGGAAGGTGAATATAATCTCATCTAGAGTATTTTTTTAACTATTTTTTCTTTATAGAATGAAAGTTACATGCTTCAAGAAATTAAAAAAAAAAATCAGAATTAATTCATAGCTTGAACTTGTTAAATATTTGAGCATTGCTTTGGTGTTCAAATACCATAGAGATTCCTCAGCTGATTTCTTCTTGTTTATATGATAATAACATAATAGAATGTTCTCATTCATGCTACTTTGTAGAATTTATATTCTCATCAACCTGATTAGATTTTTATGCCACTAATTTGAAGCATCCATAATATCAATAAAAAGGTTAAGGGCCATAATTTAATCTTCAAATTAGATATCTCCAAAGCTTATGATAATAGTAATTAGAATTTTATTTATAAAATGCTGAATTTGTTTGGGTTTGATAACAAGTTCATTACTTATTGAGAACTTTATCAAAATGTTTGATTTTTAATCATTATTAATGATAGTTCTAAGGATTTCTTTAAAGCTGCTTAAGGCATTAGACAAGGAGATCCTCTATCTTATGTTTTGTATATCGTTGCAGTTGAATATCTTTCTAGAGGCTTAATTCACTATTTTGCTTACTATAAAAGTATTTACTATTGTAATTTTGATGGTCTTACAATTTTCCTCCTTTCTTTTGCTGATGATATTATTCTTTTATGTAATGGTTCCATTATTAGTATTAAAAAATTAAGTTTTTCTTAAATCTGCTTGAAAAAGAAAGTAGTTTGTTATTTAATTTAATAATTCTAAAAGCACTTATATTGTAGGTAGGAGCATGTCGGCTTTGTAATGCAATAATATTAATAGTATCATTGGCTTCAATAAACAATCTCTCTTTATTTTCTATTTGGTAAGGTGTTTTCTTCTATTTGATAAGGTGTTTTCTTCTATTTCCAAAAAGCTTTCTGCTTGGGAGTTTAAGTTTCTTTCCATGGGGGCTAGACTTATACTGATTAAGAGTGTATTATACTCCATGCCTATTTACTTGCTTCAAACTATTAATTATGCTATTAAGGTTAGTAATAAACATGAGAAAATTAATATTATTTTTTTAGGCTCTTCCTTGAACCACAAAAAAATTAATTGGTATATTTGGACTTATTGTACTGACACCTACAAGGAAGGTGGATTGGGTTGTAAATCTATTGCTGATATGGTCATTGGTTTCTCTTACAAGATGTGGTCGAAATTTAGATCAAATGAATCTTTATGGGCCAATTAATGAACTATAAGTATTATAAAAAAGTTCATCCTATTTTATGCATTTTCAAAAGTGGTTAATCCTCTATTTGGCACAGGCTTTGCAGAATTAAATGGTTGGGTGAATCCATTCTTCAATGGGGACTTGAAAATGGTGCTATCCATTTCTTGCAGGATGACTGAATTGGAAATGGGTCTCTCTTGACTCCCTTTTCAATACCCATTCTACCTCCTCCTTGATGGTTTCTAGCTTCATTAGAAACGGGGATTGGTATGTCAATCTATTGTTGAATATTCTTCCCTCTAATATTGCTGAATTATTAGTGACATTCCTATTAATACTTCTATTAATGATATTCCCTTATTTAAATTTTCTCATAATGGGAAATTCAATTTTAAGAAGAAGTGGGATAATTTAAGAATTAAGAAAGGCTCTAGCAATATTTTAGATGAATTTGGAATGATTCCACTCCTATTTTTGCTTCTATCCTCACTTGGAAAACTATTAAATCATTCATTTATGTTGATAGCAGACTTAAAAAAAAAAAGATATTTACTTGGTTTCTATATGCCAATGTTGCTCTCAAATAGAAACTTCATATCATGTTTTCATTCATGGCTTCATTACCAGGAAGGTGTGGTATGAATTGAGGAATGGATTCGGCCTTCATGGCATTTGCAATAATGGTAGTTTTCTTTCTTTTATTGCTTGGTTCCATAGTTATTCCAAAGGGCATATTGCATTGTTATCCCTATGCTTGTCTTTTGATTCATTTGGATATAAATAACTAATAGTAAGTATAATAACATTAAGATGTCTCATTAGCGGGTGATTAATCGCCTTAAAAACTAAAGTTCAACAACTTGCCACTGCTATTTTGAAATCTCAACATTTTGCTACTAAGAGTATTTGGTATTCTTATTTTAACATTAACCTACCAAGTTTTGATATCAACAAAAGGCCTATTAGTATTAGTTGGGTGAAGCCCCCAATTCATGAATTTAAACTCAATATTGATGGTACTTTTAATATTTTATGGTATGAGATGTGGAGGCCTTATTAAAGACCATTTGTGTTCCTTTATTGATGGTTTTATTGTGAATGTCTCCTTTAGTAATATTATTTATGTTGAAATGTATGCTCTATATAAAAGTCTACATTTAAATGTTGATTATAACATATCTAATATTTGGATTGAATCTAACTATCAATTTTTTCTTTGAATTATCGTAATTGTTAAAATGTAAATTTACTCTACCTTTTAGTAAGGTTATTGATTTGCTAAACAAAGTAAACTTTAGGATATCACATATTTGTCGTGAAAGTAACACTTCTGTTAATTGGCTTGCTAAAGTAGGAGCTAAATCTTCAAATCCCATTCACTTTAACAAAGGCTCCAATCTTGGTCTCTTAGTGGTTTCATAAGGATGGACATGTTTGGCCTCCCTTGATAAGATAATGGCTGGTCTTCACTGTTTTGCTACTGCTATTTGTATGTTGATTTTTCTTTGGGTACCTTCTTGCTCAGTTGTCGATTTTGTAGTTCTATAATCTGATGGTGCTGCCTTTGGCTGTCTATTGGTTTCTCTTCTTCAGGTTGAGTTATGTTATGTTTTTTTTTATGTTAATGGTTCTCAGTTTTCTAGTGATTAACATTTTCCTGATAGCGTGGGCATTCCCTCATTTCATTGCTATTTTTTTGCTGTTATCATGTTTTAATTCATATATAGGATGTTCTTTGTTTGTCACTTTCTTGATTTGCATATATCCTCTGCTTGTTCGTTTGTACTGAGTTGTATGTGCTTGATTTTGTTTGTGCAGGCTTCTTTTTTTTGTTTTTCTTACTTGGATGACTTTTTCTAGAGCTTTGTTCTTTTTTGGTGGGTTGATGAATGCAACTTGGTGGGTTATGTTGATGAATGCAACTTGTATCATCTATATGGTTGGTAGCTTCTTCAGCCGATTTTGGTGGGTTGTCTTCTTTTTTGGCCGCTTTATATAACTTCTTCGGCTGGGCGTATTTGCTTATTTGGGCTATGGCTCCTATAGTTTCATTTATGTTTCTCTATTTTGTATAATAGTTGGGATTTTATGCTTTTAGGTTTTATTTCCTTTTGAATATAGCTCTTTGAACAATAGTGGCTCTAGATCCCTTGAAGGACTTGTAGCCCCCTCTATGAATTTTATCAAAAAAAAAAGATTGCTTTGCATCTTGAAATTCCTCTTTTTGCATATCCTCCCTTATGACTATAGCATCTTTTATCATTATTGCAACCTCTTAGTCCTCCATCATTTTTGTGGTCTCTCTCAAGACAATAATTATGATTTCTTTGCCATTCTCCTAATACATATTTTGAAATCTCCTTCGTCCTCCCTCTAAAAAATCTATGTTCAAAGAGCATTCTCTATAGGCTATTGTCTCTTTATTAGCCTTTAATTTTTCATAGGCTTCAAATTAACCTAAACTCATAAAGTGTGATGATCTCTAAGTCTTTTAATTATTTAATTGTTTTCATCATGTGAACAATTTAACTTTTGTTCCAACGACCATAGAGTTTTTTTTTTTTAAATTTTTCAGAAATCTCATGAAATCTATTCATTCTTCCTTAGTTGATTGATGATGACTAAGATGCTTACGTAATAGCTCAACATATTTTCGGGCTCCTTTTTATGTGTACTGCTTCAAACACGCGTCAAGGAGTAGGAACAAAATCTCTTCACCTTATCAACTTCTTTATTAGAATTTTGAAGAATCTTTAATGTTTGCATGTTAGGTGATGGCCACACAGACCTTCTCAAGTGTCCACATATCCTGTTTTTTTTTTTTTTAAATCCTAAAGAGAGCCTACACGTTGATTAAGGAAAAAAAAAAGAAATCTTTAGAGGGATTGCTAGCTCACTAATGCTTAAAAAGCTATACAAAAAATTCAAAAGAAAAAAACCTAGGAACCAAAGATCCCTATATATTACAAAGAATCTAAGCGTTCACAAATATGTTGTTTGTTAGATAAAATATACATTTTTTAAATCCATCTTTCAAAATTTTGGTAGAGGTTCTCTTTGCTAGTGGTGAGGATTATGGGTGCAAATTAGTTAAGCTGACTCGTGAGCCGGCTCGAATTCGATTCGCTAACCAGTAGAGCTTATCAAGTTTCGAGCTTACGCACACTTTTCGAGCTCGTTGGATTATAGAGCTCGAGTTCGATCTAGTAGATGCTCGTCTTGTTTGCTCGACGAGCGGCTCGACTGTGCGTGTGACGGAAAGCGAACCACGGACAACGACGTGTATTCCGAAGCACGGGCGATCGAACCCTTGAATAGGATGGACCAAATCACTGAACCGTTGGATAAAAAGCTAATATTAGTTTTCGATTTGAACTGCCGAATAGGAATAGGTTTTTTTTATGAGTGTTGTGGTTTGTTGTTCATGAGCTATGGCTTTTCTCCGTTTGCTGTGGACTTTGTGAGCTTGAGGAGGAGCGGTTGCAGCGCTGGCGACTAGCCAAATCTTGTGGTGATCAAGAAATTTATTCAGGTATCTTAGCATTGTCAAAGATATTCATTAATTAGTAATTTCTTAGCATTGTCAAATATACGAGGGAGTGAAGTGGTTCACCCTTCGTGGGAAAGATGATTTTGTAATTTTTTTATTGTTATATTCTATTTTTATCAATTGGATTGGAATTTCAGTTAAAAGTTTTCTTCACCTTGAGTAGTGGCGCGAGATGTGGAACTAGAATTAAGACCGGGGCCGGAACAAAAAGAGAGCTTATGCATTGCGAGCTCGCATCGGCCACCTCGAGCCGAGTTCAAGCAGGTCAGTTGAGCTCAAGTTGAGCTCGAGCTTGAGTTCAAGCTTACGATCTGACTAACGAGCCAAGCTCGCGTTAAGCTTGACTCGAGCTCTACTAGACTCATTTGAGAATGCATCCTTCTTGTGGCTATAAATAGCAAATTCATCAATAATTTAAATCTTATAAATTATTTAATATGATGATATTAACAACAGTTCAAGTCGAGTAAAGTTTTTGACTATTTATATCGAGATTTAAAAGTTCATAAAATTCTTATGTATTTATTTATTGACACTTATATTTTTTTAGTGCTTATGAATAGCTTTAATGTTCTCACTAGACATTTGCAAGAGGATGTACCTTGGTGTATGCTTTTTGCTGATGATATTCTTCTTGTTGATAAGACTAGAGAGGGAGTTGAAGGTAAACTTGAATTATGGAGGTCAACCTTAGAGTCTAAAGGTTTTCGCTTGAGTAGATCTAAAACGGAATATATGGAGAATAATTTTAGTAGTAATAGACCTAATGAGGGGATTGTGACTTTGGGCGATCAAATCATTAATAAGAGTA
>NW_021319121.1:1562898-1584383 GCF_001605985.2 Dendrobium catenatum | reverse complement strand
ATATATATATATATATATATATATATATATATATATATATATATATATTTGTGATTTGATAGTTATTGCGATATTAAATTGTAGGATAGAGTTATTTTGATTCAACTGATTTAGCGTCATAATTTTATTGTTTCCTTTGAAACAATGCAATTCTTGTGTGTAATTGGAACATGAGATTGGAAGCATAAGCTTCCTTTTGATTATTTGTAGTGGCACTGATATGCAATATGTTCCCCGGATATGTATCCGCCATATCACCTAAGTGCATTACATTGTAATTTAAACTTGTAAAGTGTTTTAGTTAAACTTTTGCACAAAAGAAACTTATTCTATGAAAGTGCTGATGCTAATTGATCAATCATTATTTTGATTTGTGATGTTATTTATAACTCCATTCTTATTTTCCTATAAGACTAACTAAATGTATATGCTTATTGATCCTCACAAACAGTTCATATAGAAGATACTTTCTCATGAAGCATGCTAATTATGAACTACAATTATATGCAAGAATCTATATTTCCATTTCTTGGGTTTGGTGTTGCATTGTATTGGGTGGCTATTGGCCCAAATTAAACCTAGCTTGATTGATTTGCGCTTGATCATTGTTGAAGCAAAAGCCTACCAGGGTCATTTTTGGATAGTAACTACTGCATTGTGAATCGTCCACTCAGTGGAATATTTAAGTAGGCCTCTTTTTGGTTGATAGAAAATATTAAAAAATTTCCTACAATTCATTCATTATGATTATTCCAAATTGAATACTAGTACAAGATTGGTGTGTGGATTCAATTTTCCTCCTGTATAACTTCAACATTTTTAACCCATAGGCAATGATTTAGGCTTTGTTTTGTGAAAGATGGCTTTTTGTGCTAGGTCATCCTCAGGTTGCCGTCATATTGCGGCAAGCTGTGACAGTGCCCCCAATCATCATTGCATGCAGCTCATCATGCCTCCACATAACAATATCCTCAATCTCACCCGCATGCTCTTACTGTTATTGTGTCGTCACCCAATCCCTTGGGCTTGTCATCCCCACTCTATCTAGCTGTAGCATAGGGCTCATCTCCTTGATAGTCTAGGTCGCAATCATTCCTCAATATTCCTTGCAGCTTCCTCCTTGTTTGTTGCTACTCTCTCTTCAAGGTTGCGTGTACAATAACATTAGAGTCTTCAGTCTGCTTTTGTCCCTTGCGCTCGTGCTTGTTGACACCAACATCAAGGATCCTCTTTGTGTTTTTGATGTGGAACCAGGAATTGTTTTAAGAAATTAATAAAAGTTGTGGAGCAATGATACTATTAATCTTAAGGCGTCTCACATTAAAATTTAAGGAAGCTCTTAGAAGCAAACGATGTTTAGGCATTCAATTACAACTAAATTTGCAAGTTCTGTAAAATAACAACTTATACAAAAGTAATTTGAATGATTAGTCAACTAGAATCCGACGGTTAACAAAAAGATCGATTCACCTTGAGGATCAACCCTCTCTCTACGAATCTAGGCTGAGCGGAGGAAGATCTTCCATACTAGAAATGAAGTGACAACTAGGAAGGACGAGCCGAGGATCTTAGTTGTTGGGAAGGTTGTCGTAGTTGGAGGAGGCACGAAGCGTCCGATGAGGGACCACGTGGTCCTTGGTCGTTGAAGCTCAATGGTCCCTACAAGGCAAATACACGATCCAGTTGATGTAGTGTTCGACGGTGACGTCGTATTCCCAATCCGGTTCGTAGAAAGGGGAGAGGAAAATGTCGATCTCCCCTTGCTCGTTGTATGCGAAATCGTGGTTGACCTCAGGATCGGCCATGCACTGTAAGCATGGGGATGAGGGAGCACGAGAAGGAAGACCAAAGAGAGAAGAAGGGTGGAGAGGGGAGAAGGTTGGGTCGTGGACTTGGGAGGAGATGGGGGTCACGGTTTGGGAGGGAGAGAGGGGAGAGGGTGAGGTTAATTTGTGGATGGAATAAATCTGAAGTTTAATTTCAGATTCTTGATAAGAAAGAAGGAAAGATTTAATTTCAAATTCAGATTTCAAAAATTGAAATTAAAATCTGAGAGGGCAAGGCATTAATGAGGTATTAAGTGGTGATTAGGTGGCAATTGGGGGAGTTTTGTTAAACTAATATTTTGTGATTTTGTACTTTAGGACATGATTTTATTGCATCTACTTTCTTATTTTCCACTATTTTCATATATAATTTAGATGTTTTTATTGTAAGGTACAATGTTGTTATTATTTTCCTGCTAAAACCCTTAATTTTTCATTTACGCAATTCTGTGTTCGTGAGGCTTACGCCTCAGACCGCCTCGCCTCACGGACGAAAACCGCCTCGAGGCGTAGTTACGCAATTTTAAACCTTGTGATGGCCTACTTATCTACTCCTTATTTTAGCTTCTTCTAGTTATTTTATGTTTAATGTTGGTTCTTCCATGGTCCGCTCCTTTTTGTGTCCCATGAATGTCATTGGTTAAATAGTTCCTACAATTTGACTTGATCATACTGCAATTGTTCCTACCTTGCCTATTGCTCCCACTTTTTCCTTTGTTGTTACCCTAAGGGGCAAGGATTTTTTGCAGTCAGATTTGTCTATCAGATTTTCTTTTTCTTTTAGCTTGACTCAGATTATGTTAGAGATAAATCACTCGCTATTATCATGATAAATCCATTTTCATTTTTTTGAGGCTGAGATTTATGATACGGTTACTCCATTTACTTATATTTTGGTTAGTAAAATTGCCTTTATCTACCCATATCTACCCAATTTTGGAGATTATTTATTTTTTTAATGTCTAATTTACAGATAATTGGTGATTTCTCTACTAGTCTTCTTGATTGTCTTCACGTGCTCATTAAACTATCATTGGAAGCATATTTGACTTTTTCTGATGTCTTATATTACGTGAATGGCCTCCCGATGCATATGTTGAAGTGATCTCTATACTTTGTTACATTTGAGAAGCCTTCTATTACCCTAGTATGAGTTATTTTCTTTCATCTATGTTCAATTAATTAATGCATACTATATTCATTGGGATTTATTATTGGCAAATAATTACAGCTAGATACTGCTATCTCCATCTCTTCCGAGTTTATGCAGCCGATATTCTTGTTGGAATAGTCATTTCTACTCATTGGGGCTACAGAGATATGGTTTGACACATCAACATGTATTTCTTGGCAAGTATTGGAATTTGAGGGTTTATCCTCATATCATTGTCCTACAAATTTTTTGTTATGAATATGTTGATCTCTTTTAAGTCTCATATGGAATAACAAAAAATATTTTATAGAAGTCCTATTATTTAGGATAGTTTTATTGATCATGTTATGGAAACATAAGATTTGTGGTAAATATTAATGATCAAATTGAACCTACCAACTTGCCAAAAGTTGTTTCTTTAGTCTTGCCTCACGCGGAATGTTTCCATGCTCTAGAACTTACTCTAGCCTCATATTTTGAATTTGCGCCTCCCTTAGTTGCTGTTGATTTCATGGATGTCAGTATTCCTCTTGCTCCCCCATCTTTGGTATCTTCATATATGATTGTCAGGCCTGTTGTACTTCAAGAGCCATTTTTGGGAAATCTATTTGTCAGTCTATTGAGGTCCCTCAGTTATTTCTACTCACATTCCTCTCTATGATACTACTACTATATTCCCAATGGTAGCAATAGTGTTTTGATGTAGAGGTTGTAGACGCTTCAAGCTTTGTTTAGCCACAAGAGTCCATCAAAAATTTATCTGGTTTAGTGGATAATGTTCTAATTTATTTTTAATCCAACTGGCACAAATTTAAAATTTTTTTCCTTCATTCTTCCAGGTTTACATGATTTCATGCTAGATGTAATACCTCTCCTAATGTCTTAGGCATTCTTGACTTAACTGGTGTTTGAATGTGTGCTTGCTACTCTTCTTTTGGATAAATATTTCTCCCACCTTTTATGCTGTATTGATCCAATGTAATTTTTTCTTTGCCTTTTTTTGGGCTGGCAGTTCTTTATAACTGCTATTTTATGTAACCTTTTCAGTGATAGGTAATGAAATTCCGTTGCTTAATTTTTTTTTTTAATTTTAGGATGCTTGAAAGAATTCCTTATTTTATTTCTATGTTATTGCATATATTGTATTTTTTTTTAAACTTATTTTGTTTTCGATTGCCAGCTAGTAATTCACTCTCTCAATTATTTTTAAGGGAGGAATTCTAAATATCCTCCAACTTTATTTTGCATTACAATTTGGCCACTAATATTTTAAAAATGATAAAAAATGTTTGTGTTTTAAAATATTATAATAGTTTAATTATTTCTCATAAAAAGTATCAAATATGTAATGATAGAACATTTCATGTTAAATATCTATGACAAAACAAAGATTAGTATAGTCATTTAACAAATAAACTATCATTTGACCCATGATTTGCAAGCCCCATGGCATATTGGATTAACATCCCATGATTTCCAAGTCACATGAAATTTTTTTTAAGGGAAAATTTTATAAGGTGGTAGTGAGACCTGCAATGCTTTATGGCACAAAATATTGGCCATTAAAAGAAAAGCGTAAAATTAAGTTTAAGTGTTGCAGTGATGAGGATGATCGGGTGGATGAGTGGCTATATACTTAGATATAGAATGCAAAATGAGTATATATGTGAAAAGATTGGAGCAGCTCCAGTGGTAGATAAGATTAGAGACTCACTTTAGATGGTTTGTTCACATAAACATCATCTTTCTAGTGGCTCGGTTATGATTGTAGATGTATTAGATTTGACCTATATTAAAAAAGGTAGAGGTAGACATAAAAAAAATTTGGTTAAAAGAATAAAAAATTAATTTAAAAAAACCATAAAAAAATTTGCTTAGAAAGTATTATAAATGACACTTTTATTAAATTTAAATAAGAATTGACTCTTAATATGACACAGTGGAGAAAAATATTCATGTAGCCGACCCCACGTACGGGGATAAGGGCTTTATGTTTTTGTTGTTGTGATATGCTTTATTAAAAATATAATGATAAGTTTATTAGTTTAATATATACTTTATGAAAAATATAGTGATAAGTTTATTAGTTTAATGATTTAATTACTATATGACCTTTTGATTTATCACTTATATTACTATCATATAATTGGTAATTTTCATGAGAAATGATCAAACTGTCATCAAAATAAAAAAGATAATGATTTTTCTATCATTTTTTAAATATTATTGGCCAAATTATAAAATTAAATATTTTTTATGATATTTAATTTTTATTTTTATGTATTCGCTTTTTATTTATATGTTGTTCAGGTAATAGTCCAATTTATATCATATATTATCTTACTATTTCATCCACTTGGAGTAGTGGAATGCAAATTGTACATCAAATTAAATGAAAATTAATTTCACTACATTTATGTTATTATTTTCAAAGCGCTAAAAGTAACACAATGCACAATGGCTCTTTTTTATTTCATTGAGCTAAGAACAAAACGAAGCGGCACTTTAACTTAAAGCGTTCATTGGTTTTAGACCGTATATGAATAAATTATGTGCATACAATAATTATTTAATTAGCTAAAACTACATAAATTAATATTTTATTAGCAGTTAAAATGATATATTCCATAATAGTAATTTTCAATTAATAAAAGGCTATATATATATAATGAAGTAACATAAGAATACTTAAAAATCAAGGACATAATCGTGACATTGACTTATCGGATAGAGACTGATACAAAGGCAGTGTAAAGTGAGGGAAAGTATTAGGATGTGGCATCAAGAACTATTTTGGAAAAGAAGCTTGTATGTGAGAAGATTCTAGTGCCGACAGCAAAACTAGTGAAAATGGTATGAGAACTAGCGAGGGAGTGAGAGTAAGGAGAAAGAACTACCAATAAGTGATTAGCTCTAGCAAGGTAGAAAGGAGAACCAATGTTTATGAAAAATAGTGAGAAGCAAATGGTCGTGCTTAGTTACTATGGCAGATGCTGGACTGAATTATGAAATTTGAACGAGGTTTTTGCTCTAAGCAGGATCCATGCACTCAACACTTTGATGCAACACGACAAACAGGTGTGACATATCTGCTTTGCTATGAGTTTTTGATTCACAGTTAGTGATGCACAAGCCAGCACATTGCTTTGCTTCATTCCTAAATCTGGCTTCAAAATAAACTTCAATTTATTTTTCATCTTATCAGATAAATAGTTTTATATATCTAACCAAATAGCTTATTGTAAATAGAAAAAAATTCAATGCATTCCTATAGTAGATGCATTCTAGATGCATTTCAAACTAAGAATCATTTTGATTTAAAAGTTAAGACAGCAATTAGCCTTTAAACTTTTATTTTAGAACTAGATTATTGTGTTTTTGCTTCCTTCATTAGAGCACTCTACATTCATGAGCAAATTCAAACAAAGTGGATAACAGAGGTGATAGAAAGTTGCAGAGATTTTGAAAAGCATGTTAAACTAATTTGAATCTTTTTGGATTGAAACGGAGGGAAAAAAATAAATATGTGCAGCCTGCTCATGAGAATGGAGAAGATCTTGGGAAGCTCACCTGGAAAGATGAATTTCTTCTGAAAGATTGGAGGAAGTGTTTGCAAATGGAATTTTAGGACTTCATAGGTCCATTGCCCGATAAAATACAAAAATAGATTAGTTCCCGGTGACAGCTCAATCAATCTCCACAAGGATTGAGGATGGTGAAACTCTTGGACAAGTGTAAAGCATTTATGATTTATGGATTATTTTGCTTAATATTATTCAGAAAAAAGCTTTCTTAAGATAGCAATATGATTGATTAGTTTTTTGAAATAATTATTGTAATTTAAATAGCATTCTATTCAAGTGTTATGAAGATTAATTTAATCTGAGCATGTGGTGGGATTAAGGCTTGTTGTTGCTGTTGTTGTAGGTAATGTTATGTAGGTTACTCTAATCTTGAAGGTAGAAACTGATCAAAAGTCCTATAATGGTGTTTAGATAACATCAAATGACACGTTTGCTAACTATGGGATTACAATAACCTTCATATATATGGGGAAGAAAAACTGGGGAAAGCAGGTTACTTATGCTTTGTTTAAGACTGATAAACTGCTTTGTTTAAGACTGATAAACTGGTTGCACCTTGCTTTGGGTCCTATTGGTTCTGGCTTTATCTAGGAAAACAACTCAACCTCTTTGTTAAACAGTTTATGGGGGACCAAAAATATTGCCTAAAACTAAGCTGGTTCTATGGTCCTGGCAATGCACTTTTGTGAGTGACAATTTGTAGGAAACTTCATAACTCATAATACCAAAAGGTTGAAACTTCCAACAAGCAATTCAGTATTACTTAGCACATAACAAACTTGAAACTTCTTGAAACTAGAATTTTGAAAGCAACTACACAACACGCTGGTCATTAGTACTTTAATAGCTTAGGGTTGAACCCACAAAAACAAACTGCTCTGATAAAAAACTATTTAATCATCCTTGTGGAGATCCGTGGAGAGCTCACTGGCAGGTAATTGCTATCTCTCGCATTTTCTCAGCACCAAGCAGCCCTCAGTTCCATTTGTATCTTCGTTTTCCAATCTTTCATGAGAAATTCTGTGGCGCGGATATGCTTTCTCAACATCTTCCCATTCACGTGAGCATATTTGCTTCTCCATCAACTTCATTACGGATTATTGATCCAAATTAAACTAATATGATTTTTGTAATATTTGTACCTTTATTCTTCTTCGTCCATTCTCAGATCCATTGAAATTTACTCCTGATTTTATGGTTGAGTTCTTTCATGGAGGATATTTGAACTTGAAATATCTAGTTTGTTAATTATTGCTTTTGGAAGGTTACTGCTGTCTTTTACTTGCTTTTGATTCATTTCGAGGAAAGGTCCTCTAAGAAAGCTAGAATAAGATTGGCTTTGACATGCTAATTAGTCATTTCATTTCATCATTTGTTGTTTGTTGTCTAATGTTAAATAAGAAGATTTTGTTCTTTGCCTATCGCCAGGGAGACTACACAGAGCGTTCAATGGGATTGTCATCAGCAAATATTGCTAACGAAGGGATCCAATTTTGTATTTTTGACTCAAGAAGGGGGCAGCATGAAGGTCAAGAGCTTGACAAGATATTGTTCTTTTATCCGTCCGAGTGCCCCTACTCATCACAGCTATCTGTAATTGGACTTTGTGAAGGAATAATTACATTTACAAGGTCTGTATGATATTTTGTTAATGCTAATGCACCCACACTATGATTGGAAGTTCCTTTTTTTACCTTTTCAAAACATCTTAGCTATTCAAGCTTGAGTAACACATCCACTGCAGTATGCAATAATCTACTTCAACACTCAAAACTTAAGAAATTGATTCAATGATAATGGTTCCTTGTCGGTGTTCTTTTTTTTTTTTTTTTTTTTTTTTTTTTAGCTGCTGTTGATGGTTCAATGGTTTGCATCTGATTTTAATTACCCTGATTAAAACTATGGTTTCATGCATTTGAACCTCATTTTGTATGCTTGGAATCACATACCTAAGTCCAACATGAGCTCAACCCTTTTGTATGGTCAAAACATCTTTTGATGGTGGGAAAGAAGAAGGAACTTTGGGTACATTGGTTGGGCAAATCTACATATACAATTTAAATCTAGAGAGCATTCAATTGATCTCCCAAATAATTTCTATTCATTTATTTATCAATTTCAATATAAAATACAAATCTTCAATCTGTATTTACAAATATAGGGTTACAAGAAAAAAACTAATTAATTCAAATTCAAAATTTCAAAGTCTTATCCGAAAATCAATATAATCATTACAAAATATTGATATTCAAGCCTATTGTTATCCAAAGTGGACGATTAAATCTAATGATATAATTCTAATAGTAATAAGAGAAATTTGACTTAAATAAAAAACCTAAAAAGTCATGAAAGTGGGGTTTAGTTCAACTCTTTTTGTAGCCGTCGGCGCATTTTGAATATGATCTGTTTCGAATTAATTAGCTGAATTGTGTTGTATCAATCTACCACTCACTTTGTAAAGATCTCTGGTCATGAAGGCTTCAGGTGGAAGCCATAGAGGGGGCATTGCATAGTTTCATATGTGGCCTGAAGATCCTTGAGAAATAGTGAAGGATATGATTGAGGTAGCAACACTAAAACAGTTGCAATAGTCATTCTTAATGGTGTTTTTCCATGTTTGGTGATCAGCTAGTTCCATTTGAAGCACAACTTAATTGCTGAAAAACCTACAAACAAGAGCATAAGCTTGAGACCATCTTGAGCTGACAACAGAAGCTTGATCATGAAAATTGCATTAGTAATCAAATCAATGATACATCAAGGGGGACCCACCTTGTGGGACCCAGGGAAGCTATTATTCATTATGTGAGGAGGAGGAATGAAGCTATTTAATTGTTTAGGAATTTTTCCTAAAATATATTTAATTATTTAGGAAGGTTTCCTAAATTATATTTAATTTGTATAGGAAGGTTTCCTAAATTATGTTTATTTGTTTAGGAAGGTTTCCTAATTTTTTTTGTTTAGGAAGATTTTCTAAATTATATTTAATTATTTAGGAAAGTTTCATGAATTATATTTAAACTGTTTAAGAAGGTTTCCTAAATTATATTTAAACTATTTAGGAAGGTTCTATTTAAGTTATGGTTATTGTGTTCTAGGGTTATTTAAGGGGGAGTTGTCTAGGGTTTTAGGATCATGCTATTGATGAGTTTTGTGAGTGTTTGCTGTCCACTGTTTTGTGAGGGATTCTAGCGATGTCTAAAATTTGGGAGAGAAGGTCCTCCTCTTAAAAGAGGACCATTTTATCTTGCTTGTTCATATTTGGTTTCTTATCAATAAAAATCTGCGGTTTGCTGAATTTTTCTTTATTTGTTGGCTGTTTTTGATACCAATGCATAGTAATCAATAGATATATTAAGCACAACACCTAGAAGTCTCACATCATAGGAGTAAGACATTTGGGTAATTGATTCCATGATGATGCAGAGTTTGCAAAGTTTATCATTGCAAACTCTGTTTAAAATTGCGCAATAAGAGGCACGCCTTGAGGCGCGCCTCTGCGCAATTTGACCCAAAACCGCCTCGAGGCTTACGCAATTCCTCTCCTGGCAGAGGCGTACGCCTCACTTGAACTGAGGCGCGCCTCAGAGGCGCAATTGCGCAATTCTGGCTGAGGCGTACGCCTCAAATATATGCTTAGTATCACTCAGTATATGCTCGGTACCGCTCAGTATATGCTCGGTATAGCTAGGTATTTGCTCGGTACTGCTAGGTACATGCTCGGTACCGCTCAGTATATGCTCGGTACATGCTCGGTACCGCTCAATATATGCTCGGTACAGCTAGGTATTTGCTCGGTACTGCTAGGTACATGCTCGGTACTGCTAAGTACCGCTAGGTACATGCTCGGTACTGCTAAGGAACATGCTCGGTACCACTCAGTATCTTCCCATAAAAACAACTTACGAACTTCAAAAACAAATAGAACTTCAAAATTACTCTTACAATAAAATTTTGTTCTGGGGGCGCTGCCCCCGGAAACTCTTGCAGGGGTGCTGCCCCTTGACCCCGCGACAGTTCGGCATATTGTTCTATTCATCATCTTTAGTAATAGTTGTTAGTGTTAGTCTACTTGTTCATGAGTGCATGCTTTGATTGGAAGACATTGGACTCTATAGGAGAGGAGGAAGGGGTGAGAAGATTCCCTTGAAGACCCATTTAGTGATGGGACATGATTGGATTATATATGTTCTTTCTTAATTGTACTTTGGGAGTTTTGATAGACTAATATTTTGTGGTTTTGTACTTTGGGGCATGATTTTATTGCATTTATTTTCTTACTTTCCCCTAATTTTAATTGTCATTTAGATGTTTTTATTGTATGATAGAATCTTACTATTTTTTACTTGCTGAAACCCTTAAATTCTCATTTACGCAATTCTTCATCGGTGAGGCTTACGCCTCGCCTCACGGACGTAAAACGCCTCGAGGCTTATTTACGCAATTTAAAACCTTGATTGCAAATAGTCAAATAGTGAACAACATAAGGGACATGGATCAATTCAAAGCATAAATTACTATGATCTTGATAATAATCATGAAACTTAGCATTATCACTGAGACCATCATTATTATAAGCCATTGACATTTTTTTATCACCTTGATCCTTATGCAAATGTTCATGCAAACATATAAATGATGCAGGTGTGTAGTATATATTCATGACTTCATTCGGTATTAAGTTCTAATTCACATTTTTTTTCATCAAGTAGTGCTCTAATTGATATAAAAGACGATCATTTTCTTCAATATCTTCATTGGGTTCTGCCATAAATTTTGGACTAGATGCTGATTTAGGTATATTTGTAGGATTGGTTGTTCACTTATCAGCACATGCCTTCTGTTCTTTTTTGCGTTTTAGAAATGATTAATGAATGCTTTTCAAACAAATGATGTTTCAATTTGAGTAGCTATCTTGTGGACATCATTTAAAGTTTGTTGTAATGGAATTCCATATGTTACCAAGGGGTTTGAGATAATTCCCTAAGTTATTGCAGGAGTTTCATGGTAGCACGGTTGGAGGACATTCAGGAGCTCACCTACAGCCGGCTATCAGCAGAACTATATTGGGTGGGGATGCGCCGCGATGTAGAGGATTGGGTAGCGAGATGTGATGTGTGCTAGAGGCACAAATACTTGGCCATGACACCGGGAGCGTTACTACAGCCGCTAGCTCTACCAGAGAGGGTGTGGGAGGAGGTGACGGTGGATTTCATCGAGGGGTTGCCATGTTCAGAGGGATTTTTATGATAATGGTAGTAATGGATCATTTGAGCAAATATACACACTTCATCCCTTTGAAACACCCTTACATTATGGTCTCTATGGCTACTATTTTTATACGAGAGGTGGTGCGCTTGTATGGATTTCCATAATCCATTGTATCAGATAGGGACAAGGTGTTTCTTAGCCACTTCTAAAAGGAGTTGTTTCATTTACAGGTGATAGTCTTGAAGAGAAGCACAACATACCATCTCCCATACAAAAGTGGTCAACAGAAATGTAGAGACCTATTTGAGATGCTTTGTATCCGGCATTCCGAAGAGTTGGTCAAAGAGGATTGCGTGGGTAGAATATTGGTACAATACCTCGTATCATTCAACAATAAAGACCACTCCTTTCAGGATTCTCTATGGGAGAGATCCACCCCATCTAATTCATTATGGGCAGAGCACTACATTTGTGTCCAACATTGAGCAGTACTTAGAGGAGATGGACATGGTATTATCTGAGCTAAAGAGATATTTGTTGAGAGCCCAACATATCATAAAAAGGAAGCCTGATGAGCACATGAGAGAAGTAAACTTCGAGCCAGGAGATATGGTTTACTTAAAATTAAGGCTCTACAGATAGAAAACACTAGTCAGAAAGAGGAATGAGAAATTATCCCTGCTGTACTTTGGGCCTTATGAGGTTATTGAGTGTATTGGACTAGTAGCCTATCAACTGAGGCTACCACCTTCATCAGCTTTGCACCCAGTTTTTCATGTCTCATAGCTAAGGAAGGCGATATGAGAGCATACATCATCTTCTCTAGCCTCGATTTTGATAGAGGACATGGAGGTCATTTTAGAACTCCTGGAAGTAGCGAGTGTGCGTAGAGGGGAGATAGGGGGCACATGAGGTGCTAATCAAGTGGAAGGATCTGCTAGAGCATGATGCCACGTGGGAGCCATACTAGATAATCAGGAGATAATTCCCTACCTTCCACCTTGAGGACAAGGTACATTTTGGGGAGTGGAGTATTGATATAGGAGAGGGCAGTAGGGATTCGTCTCTCCTTATGGGGCCCCATTAAATCTATCATTACATATGTAAAAAGAAGGATTGAGAAATTAATGAGAGGGATTTGAATTCAAAATAGGGAGTGAATTAAGTAAAGATGGTTGTTTTGGGGGAATTAAGGAGGCTTATTTTAGGGCTGATTCTAGGGTTTTTGGGGGATTATTGAGAGCTTCCTAGCGGCATCTAGGAGAGCTGGGAGATCCAATCTGCCTCTCGAATAATAGATCAATTGTATCTTGCTTGCTTTTGAAGAATAAATCCAAAAAACATCCATTGTCTTGAGTTCTTATGCTTTTCTTCTCTTTGTTTTGCTATTTTCTACTTCCAATACACTTCACATTCATATAAAATACATCATTCATCTCAACCATACTATAAATTATGTGATCAAATATAAAGATATCACAGAAGAAGAAAATATGCTTCCTAAACTAGGTTAAAGGTTTAATACTTTAATTTGGTGAAATTTTGATTTACTAAATGATTTTCCATAAAAAATGACTTGCTCTCTTTGTCCTTTTCCTTCTTCCTTTCCTCCTCACCGTCACCTGTCTTCTAATCTCTCTATGACTTGCAAAATAATTTGGAATGCTATAGAGGCATGATAAAAATTTTAAAATTAAAACTAAAATTATTATTAATTTTTTTATTAAAGAAAAATTTAATAAAATTTATTGAAAAAATTACAATTACTTGGAAATTATATTTAATAAATAGTCTAATTAAAAAATAACCAAAATACCCTTATATTTAACTCCATTAACATCAATATTAAATGTTAGGAAAAAATGTCCCATTTTAAAGAATTGGGGGCTATTTTGGTCCCTCAGAAAGAATTGATGGACTGTTTTGATCACACTCTTGCATGTTATGTAATTATGTATATGTAAAGTGAAGGGGTAGTCAGGTTGTTTGGTCAAAAGGACAAATACCTTTTAGGCTTACTGAGAAAAATAATTTTGTAAAATATATTTATGAAATTTTTATTAAAAAATGGCAAATGGGACTTAAGAACATCATTCTTGTCTGCCATTTGAAAAATAGATGGGCATTTATGCCATTTGACACATGGACATGAAGAGAGTTAATGAATTTCTTAAAGTTATATTAGGAAATTTTGTTTAAAATCTCTTTATAAAATAAAAAATAATATATATTTAAATCTGTGGAAATATGATAATTTGCAGAAATTATAATTGGATGTCATAAGCCTTTTGTAAATTTTTTGGAACACTAGATAATTAAAAATATAATGAAAGTGGGTATTTTCTTTTTATACAATTACTGTAAACCATTTTAAAAGCTAAATAAATATTAAAATTTATTTTTCATGCTTATTGTTATTCAAATGATCATATTGTAATGATAACACATCATGGCTGGTGCAAGATTTTACTAGATCGTATACTGTATGTGAGAGGCTGCAGATGAGGTATTATGATAAGATTTCACATGTTGTGGAAGATTTATTCAATAAAGGCGTTGATGCTAATGGTTATTGATAGTAGTTTTCAGAGATGAGTCAGATGGGAGTGAAGGACGCAACCCTTTCATATTGATTTGCTTATGTTATTGCTATAGCTATAGGTTATGATGATGTTGTGAGTCATGTGCTCTTATGAAAGATGGGGGTTAATGGTTGGATGCAGTTGGGAGCAGCTGTGGCTTGTAGGTCGTAACTACAAATAAACAAAACATGTGTCAATGCGGGAAGTTCAGTGTCATGATGTGGGATTTGAGTGCAGAGAAGCCATGGAAAGTGGGGGAGCAACCATTGTGGATACAAACACATGCATGGTGCATGGATGAAACAAGCAACACATGTGTGAGATATGGATCCACGGAATTAGGGGCCATATGATCAGAGGCATAGGGAGAGAGAGTTATGTATTCATGTCAAGTTGTTTGACATGAAAAGATTTATTGTGAAATATATTTGGATAAAATGTGGTTTGGGTGCGAGATGAGAAATCAGAGGCATAGGGCCAGTTTTAGGAAAGGAATGCATAAACAGAAAAATGATAATTGTGAGTGTTATTATAGGAAAGAAAGGATAAAAGCAACAAAAATTGAAATGATGACTAAAATCACAGGAGATTTCCTTTGATGCTAAAATAGATTGAGGAGAAAGTTCGCATAGCAACTTGGATTTAAAGAACACTCAATTGGTTACACGAATAATCTATATCTATTCAATTATCAATTGCTAATAAAAAATATAGGCAATCAATTCCTATTTATAAAAATAGGGTTTATAAGGATAAGACTAAATACAAATACTTTAAATTCAAATATAATCTCATCTAAAATCAGATTTAATCCTAGCAAAATATTTAATGTCAAGCATATTATTGTCTAATGAGGATAATTAATCCTATTTAAGGTTTACTAAAGAAATAAGAGAAATTTGACCTAAAACAAAAGAAGAGCCTAAAAAAAGCATGAAAATAGATTTGGTGCACATCTTTTGTTGTCTTGTTTAATTCTTTTTTATTGTTCTGTAAAAATATATTCATTTTTGGGCTAACTAGTTGACTTGTGCTCCATCAGTCTTCGTGAGAGTTTTCTCATTCATGTCTTTTGTTTCTTCTCACTCATTTTATAGGGAAAACCAAAAATGCTTTCTTATGATTTTGTTGGGCAAGCACAACTCTCATTTTGGTTCTCAACAATCTAAAGTTTCTTGTGCCATCAAACTTCGCCATATCATAATTTTGCTTGTTCAGTTAATCCAAATTCCATTTACGATCTGTCGCATTTACCAGCCTATTTATATCATCTCACAAATTTCTTCTTTATATCATTACACTATGATATGTTTTTATATTTTTTTTTATTTGAGTTTGAAAAAATCCTATATATTAAAAGGGTGTTGTTTCTGTTGTTATTGACATTTCATTTACTTATTTTTCCCGAGTTTTTATCAACTAGCATTACTGGGTTATCACATCGTTCATTTGATAACAAGGCACTTAACCAATCTTTTTGTAGAATTTTTTCTCCAGAGGCTGCTTGCGAGGTCATAGAGGCAGAAAGGCACTCACATGTGTTCTATGAGGCGGAGCCTGATATATGGATGATTATGGTATATATCCATATAATGAAAGAGTGTTCCCAGTTATTTGCATTAGTGATCTCATGCTACATATATTCTAACAAATATGCTTGCCTGTTTTTTCATACCATGTGTCTGGGTTTTATAGGTTGCGGACTTTCAGAAATACTATCCCATTTTCAAATTTGGATTTGTTTGCATCTTATTTGTTTTTCTTGCTGTTGTTCAAAATATCAGAAGCATATTAATGTAAACAACTTCATTTATAAATGATTTCTGCTAAAAAAGAGGCTTATTGTATTTTTCATACTTTGTGGTCTTATTAGTCCGCTCATTGGTTGCAAAAGAAGATAATCCTTCAATCTTCAGGTGGCTTCACTGTTCACTTCTCTTAGAAGGTCCCCATTAACTTAGATTATTTCCTATTTACTATGATTTTCTAGTGCCTGTTTGGAGCAAACTTATAATGTTTTCTATACATCCAACTCCTAGGATATATGTATTTCTGGAATGTAAAGTAGATGCAGCAAATGTTCTCTACTTTAATTTCATTCTGAACCATTGTTCTGATCTGATGGCTAACAGGCTGGATTGCCCTATTGGAATGGAAAGTTCAGTTCATATTTCATCTTTTATAAATGTTAGAATTCATAGAATTTGAGAAAGGTAAAAATACCTTCTACTTATTATACAAAATTATCCCTATTTATAGATTTATACAAGATGTCTTGATAAAGAAATAAATAACGTCTAATTGATACATAATTGCCTCAATATAATCATTCCTAATTCAGCTACCCAAATATAGAAGGATATTGGCGTGATTCAAGTGAGCCTCCCACGGATTCTCATCCTGACCGTGGGATCAAATGCGAAGGGATGACTGAGATTTTGACAATAAATAGCTCTTTACATGCTTATTTTTACTTTACATGCCCTTCTACGATAATATCTATGGATTCCCAAATTTCAGCAACAGATTTAAGCTTTAGACAATTATTGCTTCATACGCAGATAAGTTCTTATGAAATACATTCAAAACAGTGCCCGTTAAAATAAGATATTTAGAACTATTTTATGCCATTCTTGTGCAAAGAAACATACTGTAAAGTAAGCTTCTTTGCGTCAACTCAAGAAAAATATGAACATAAAGAGTACATGTAATTATGTAGGAATTTTAAGGAAAAAATGTGAATTTGTAGAGTTAAACCAAATTAGGGTTTTGCGAGAGTATGGAAGACTTATTAGCCCGTTTTTTCTTTCATCTTACTCCTTCCTTACTGCTAAGGCCAAATTCTTTGAGGTTATTGGTGAAGGAAAAAAAATTAAAATATCCGAATTTCTATTTAAGATTGCATTCATGATATTGACAAATCCCCTGGTGAACTTGGCTACTGAATTTACACTCTTCTATGTTTAGAACCAATTGAATGGCTAAGGATTATGCATTTATAATACCCTGTCATTGTCATGTGATTCTCTTTATTTATGTTTATTCTTTGGATAACTGCCAATCTTTGAAACCTTTTCATTTTTTAAGATAGAGTATATGGTGAAAATACCCAAGGATATCTCCCAAAATGCCATTCATGGCAACACAAAACAGTGATATTCTTAATAGATACTAGAAATTATCAAGCTTTCATTTTTTTCACTTTATGTAATACTTCACTGCATAGATTACCTTAGTCAAGGAGCTTGAAGATGGTTTATAAAGTTCTTCAGAGTGAATTATAATGATATGATGGTGACATTAATGTGAACAGCATTTTGAGTATCATTTACTATATAAATTAGCATGTATCTTAAATGGATTCACAGAACATAAATCACGCCTTCATTTATAAAAGGTACGGCTTTGCCCTTACTTAAATCCTTTGCAATTTTGGTTTGAGTTTTCATCTAGCCTTATGTAAGTGACCTGGTTATTGCACGTGCTTTGCCTATCTTTGTGTGCTTTAATTCCCATGTTATCAAGTGCAATTTAATTGCACCATGGTACTGAAGAGAGGGGAAACAATTTGAATATTGTATACATTTCATTGCGGTTTTGCCCCTTTATTTATACCGTAGGATTCTAGATTACAATTGGTAATCTCTACCTATGAAATCTACTAATTATATTGAAAATAAAGATATTTTATAGCTTGTGCACATTTATTTTACTGAAATTAGAAATGGATTTCTGCCCCTTGAGGCCCACAAATTTCCAATAATAGACGGGAAGATTGGCAGCCAGTTTTACAATTCCATAGTTTGCCAAGTTGGCGGCTATTGCGCCAATACTTCTCAAGCTGTATAGTAGAAATTTTTCATGTCTAATTCGTAGGTAATATTTTGGAATGTGGTGCTTGGTTGTTCTTTGGTTAGGATGAAACAAATTGTTTGTGTTTGAGCATATTTGATGCTTGTTAGCCTACCTTCTAATTTTTCTTTGATGAAGTGTCTATCAATTTTTATCATTTGATTTGATCATGTTGGACTGGATTACACGTGATGTTGATGGCTGATTTGTTGTCACATCATAGCTTCATAATACCTTTTCATTTTATTCCTAACTTATCCAAGATAATTTTGATACATAATAGTTCACAAATCCTTTGGGCCATTACCAAGAAATCAATTTTGGTTCTAGATTTGGCGACCACTAATGGCTTCTTGCTTCTCTAAGTGATTATTTTATCACTTCTAAAATTGTAATAATCAGTAGGAAAGCTTTTATCTTTAAGGGGTCCAATTAGTATCAGTGTATGCTTCTAAACAAAGCATTATATTCCTTTTTGAGTCAGATTCTTTTTTCTCGTGTTGCTTTGAGGTATTTGTATGTTGCATGTTGATGCATGCAGGATTATGTATAAATTGACTTAGAATACTTGCTATATAGGTTATGTTTAGTCTTATGCGGGTAAGACAGATGAGATTTCCAGTCAATCTTTGATACATCCTTTTGTCAACTTTGGGATATTGCTCGTGTCAAAGTGCGTGACAGTAATCAATTGAAACTTTTGAGGGCTTGCATCGCAGCATATCTATGTTATTTTGTAGGTCAAGGATATATTTTCGTTTAGTGATAAATATCCTAGCCTTTTAAGGGTCACTTCTATTCTAAAGAAATATTTGAGTCTTCCTAAATCTTTGACTTCTAAATCTTTAAAATGCTGATATTTCACTATTTTTATTTCCCTCATATCATCTCCTATTATGAATATCATGTAATTCACATACATAAAAAAAAAAAAATTGTAATTCACATACATTATGAGAACTATAATTTTGCATTCATTGGATTTCCTTATAAATAGAGTGTGATCTCCTAGACTTGTTTGAATTTCATCTTTTCCGTGGCTTTGATAAATCTCTTAAACCATGCTTTTGGGATTGCTTGAGCCCTTAGAGAACTTTCTTCAACCTACATAAATGGTTAGTATTGAAATTTCTATTAAAATGTATTGGATCTTCCATAGTGACTTCTTCTTCTATTTCACTATGTAAGATTATTTATTTATTTATTTATTTATTTTTTACATTCAATTGTTGCAAGGGTCGGTTGAGGTTGACCACCAAAGATAGAAGTATTTAGATAGTGTTTAGCTTTGTGATTGGTGTAAAAGTTTCTCCATAATCCACTTTAAATGTTTGAGTGCAGCCTTTTGCCATGATTCTAACTTCATACTTTTCAAGTATTCCATTTCTATTATATCTTACTGTGTTAATATCCTTCAGCTGACTTTTGGTATATTTGAACTCCATAGCTAGGATATAATTGATGAATTTTTTTTATATCACATGTGTCAAAATTGAGATCGTCTTCACTCGATATGGAGCCAATAAGGTGTCTCAAATTTTCCATTCCTTTGAGAAAGGTTTCACAATCTAGGACCAAATATGATAATTTCTTCCATTCAATTTGAATGTCGATTGAGAGTCTTGGTACTCATGCACAACGGTTTGATCAGGACCATTTCATTGGTCCAAAACTTCTGCTATAGAAGACATTTTTCCATTAACGTAAAATGATTTTCTAACTCTGAATTAGGTGCTTGCAACGGTAGTTGGATGTGGTTTGATGTGGAGTTCAGGTGTCGAACAGTTGGTTGTGGAGGAGGACAGTACTTGGTATAGAGGATTTTGGACTTTAGGGAAAACCTTAGGAAAAAAAACTCAAACTCTGTTGCTAATGCTTGGTATCATGAAGAGAGGACAAATGATTTGAATGTTGGTATTTTATTGAGGTTTTGCCTTTTGTTTGTACAACAACACTTTATATTATAATTGATAATTACGTTGAAAATAAATGAAGATATTCACCCTTCACGCATTTATTTCCCTCAAATTCTGAGTGGGTTTTTCGTCCGTTGAGGCCCCATAGATTGCCAATAATGGATGGCTTGATGGGTGACCAGCTTTGCAATCCCACAAATAGCCAAGCTGACCACTATTTATGCCAATAAATAAATTTATTTATTTTTCTGTGACTTGTTTGTTGGTAAGATACATTCTCCTATGCTTATCAGCAATTTTTTTAATCTTTCTTATTATTATTTCTCAATTCTCATGCTCCAGAAAATTATTATGGACCTCTTTTTGCACCTTCGCTTGTTATGACATCTATATATACTTCTTTTTTCGCTATTTGAAATGAAGTGATGATGTCTCTTATCTTCAGGTTGTTGAGAAAAGTAAATATGCCGAATCTGTTTGGAGATCTGAAGCCTTGCGTGGAGTGTTAAAGGAAACACACTCCCTTTTTGTCATGTTTCATGGTTCTCTGAAAACTTTAATTGATAAACAACCAAGTGGTGAATTTGCGCGCACTCATTTGTATTACTTTTTCACTGACTATCTAACTGGTAAACCTATTTGTGACATTCTGAAAAGTTTAACTGCAAGTTCCGTCATTTCATTGATTTACTTCAATAAAGAAATTTCCTGCTTGTCTCTTTTTTTCTTCTTCTTGTTTTTAGGTGGTGGCGGGGATTTTGCAAGGCTTTTTTTTTTTTTCACTGTTGCTCCAAAGCTGATTAACTATTAGCTGATGTTTTTGAAACAGATTTTACTATTGGTAAAAAAATTCAGTTGCCTTCCTTTCGTGAATGCTTGAAGGAACGAGGAACTGTTCAAATGCTTACAATATCAAGGGATATGGCAATTGAAATTCAGGTAGAATGAATCAGTTAACATTTACAAATTATCTGTTCTTCTGGATCTTGAAAATTCTGCAAATGCTAGAGAATTTATTTTGTTTGCACTGTTTACGTGGATGGATTGAATGCTTACATATTTATGTTTCTTTTTTCATTGATTTATTTAAGCTTATACATCTTCAGTGACTTAAAGAAAAAAGCGTGAAAGCAGACTGTCATCCTTATAGATAATATGTGCTATTTCTAGTGGCAATTTGAAAGGGCATTTCCACTCAAGATGATGCAACATTAAGTTAGACTTCCGAGACTGCATTGCTGTAGAAGTTAATGATAGGAAACACTAGGATTCACAAGTGTTCCTAGCCAAAATCAGTAAACTGCAGCAGATTTATTGCTGTCCACAGCAGGAAACAGCCAAAAAACAGACAAAAACAGGAG
>NW_021319121.1:1534137-1561050 GCF_001605985.2 Dendrobium catenatum | reverse complement strand
TCATCACAGTTAAGCAAGATGTACAATGTGATAACTGCCATCTCCTTATCGGTCAAATAACACTAGTGACGTCGGTATAATTTCCGACGTCTAATCCGTCGGATATATTTCGTTGAGTTTAAATACGCCGGCGCCATGTCCGCCGGTAACATACGCCGGAATGGTTCCGCCGTAACGTGCGACGGAAATGGTTCAGGCATCCCTATACCGTCGGATTTGCCGGCGGAACCTGAGTCGGTGAATTTACGGCGTATTTTGCGCCGGAAAGGTTGACGTAAACTTTACGTAGAGCAAATCCGCCGGTACCTGCGCCGTTTATTACCGTCCAGAATTGTCCGCCGGAAAATCCGACGGAATTCGCGTGTTTTCCCGTAGTGTATGTGCTATTTCTAGTGGCAATTTGAAAGGGCATTTCTACTCAAGATGATGCAACATTAAGTTAGACTTCCGAGACTGCATTGCTCTAGAAGTTAAACATGGCATATAACTTGAATGTTGATGTTCAATGTGCTCATGCATTACACTCCTGTCAAAATAGAGCTACATTCATCATTACTCATAAGGATTTCCTCATGTAGCATAACATAAAAATGAGTTACCCATTGGCAGGTGATGACAAAATTTTTTACTGATGAATCATCATCCCTATGAATCAGTGGGTTCCAGTTTTATGATATTTCTTTTCCAATAATTTGTGTTTGAACTAGATTTTAGCTTAAAATAATAAGTTAGCTTTGGCCTTCTTTGTTTACCAGCCCATACACATTAATTTTACCTTCCTGTCATATTGGTGATGAAATGCATTTTTTGTTGTCGGATGCCAAAATAAATCTTGTTACTACAAATTCTTTTAGATATTCTTTCTTTTAGGCATGTATTCCTCTCTTTTTAATGGAGTTTTCATTTTATGTTGACCCCAATTGCTGGACGGCGGTGGCGCCGCACCTGCTATCTTTCTCCCACCAATACCATCACCATCACCATCACCGGCCACTGGATGCTACCATCGTTGGGTTTTACACTATATTCATTTTATTTCAAGTAAAAAAAGTAATAACCCACATTTATTTTATACTCATCCAAATAACTTCAAAATATTTCAATTACATTGCATTCTTTTGACTCTGCATTCCTTTTTCACAAAATCAAACAGCCCCTTAGTATATGGATCGAGAACCCCATTCCTCCAAGCTTTTTTGCAAATATATTTTATGTAGCTCGACTGAACACCAAAACGCTTTTGCTAAACGACTTCCTTTTTCTTTCTCAACAAAACTTTTTTGATCCATGCAATTTTATCCATACGAACTTACGAATTTTGCCTTTTTTTGTTCTGGAGTAATAAGAAATTTTATGCAAAATTGCTTTCCTCTTTTAGTAATATTACTGAATACACGAGTGGCATAAATGACTAGTCAGCCTATCGTTAGCTAGAATGATAGTTCAACTCACAACCCTGGGGTACAGTCCAGTATTTCTTTAATGAAATTGGCACTTTGGCATGCTATGATGTCATGTTACTGAATGCCATGCCCTTTGCAGTGATGCCTGTGAGATGGTGAAAATTGTTGATATCTTCCTTGCTGTAATTTCAATTACTAAGTTTTTTTTTTATTTGCTTTATTTGGCAGTCTTTAGTCACAGTTCTAGGTTCTCCAAGCGGTGCCAACACAATATACAACTCTCTCATTTTATTTCAAGACCTATTAGTGTCTACAACGCTTTCTCCTGTACGGTGGTATTTCCTATTCCTGCTGGCATGCTTGAGAACGCTTCAATTTTGCTTGATATTTAAAGTTACATATAATTTTGTTTTATGATTTAATTAATCTCTGTAGGATGACACAGCAAATTTATTTGCATATTGTGTTATGAGGTTGAGTCCACATGCTTTATCCTCTCTGAGTGTGAATTCCTGGTCCTATATAAGAAAGTCAAAGTCTGCGTCTAACGTTTCCACAGTCTCTGCTGTATGTGCTGCATTAGATGGGTCACATGGCACATCTCATGATGCTTCTCCTGGGGAGCAACCTAGGACAGTTAATGTACCGCGGCCTTTACAACGGGACAAATGGTCCAAAGGAGGTGATGGATTTCTTGTCACTGATGTGTGGGGTGTGGAAGTAGGTACTTCATTGCCACGAACACCAACACTATGGCTGCAGCAGACACATGAGCGTACATATCTTTGTGTTTATCAATACAAGAATCTGACAATAGTTCTCCTCATTCCCGTGTCTTCTTTAATAAATGGTGAACAAGGGATAGCTTTGGTTAAGAATCAACTTCTGGAAAATGTAAGCATCTTTTCTACAGTAGGTTTTTAATTTTTATCTTTTTCGCATTAGTGTTAATTTTTTTAGGAAAATGCAGTGTGATTATTTTCTTCGACCACCCTGCATGCGTTTGATGAAAGGCCTTTCTAGTTGAAGTATTCATGTTTTATGATCAATTTCTTTAAGCATCAACATTGTCTTATTATTATCTTTTTGGAGCATACATTCATACCTTACTACCGTAAGGGTTGGAAAAAAGTGCACTTGAATATTGTCAGTACAATTTTCTAGATGGCTACATTTTCCTAATTTTTTCTCATTTTATGATATAATTATGGTGTTGCTTGCATCTCTCCTCTTGCGCTTGGTTTCTTTCTTTTCTTCCCCTTCCCTTCATTTAGGAGGTTTGGCCTCACAGGCTGCGGTGGAATGTACCACCTACCTTACTGCCTGTGAGAGAGGGAGAGGGAAGGAGGGAGGGTGTATGTTGGCTGCTCCTGCTACAAGGTAGATACCACTGGAACCAGTTCAGGAGGGACTGGTTCATCCGGCTCAATACTTGGGCCGGACATTGGTTTACAGCAGGCGTAAATCTGCTGTTGTCCCCCCTAGTGGGTTCTACCCCCCTCATGTGGGGCCCACTGCTTAAGTATAGAGAGAGAGGAAGAGGGATTGAGAGGGAAAATTTGAATTAAAAGGGCTGTTTAGTTTTTTTTAGAGTTAATTTTGTGTGCTATATGTATGAGGTTGGAATTAGGGTTATAGTTATCTTGATTATTGCTGAAGATCTATGTTTCTTTGGTGTTCTTGGGCTCTAGTGGCGCCTAGAAAGTTGGGAGATAAAGATCCCGCTCTTGAATAGAGGATCAATTGTATCTTGGCATTTTCTTTCTGTTATTCATCAATTCCTACAATCTAATTGTTGTTTTTCCCGAGTTTGATTGGAGATTTGTGGTTAAGTCTCGCTGAAATATAGATTTTTATAAGATTTACTTGAGATCTACAAGGTTTCCTATCAAAATCTCATAAGCCTATTTTATGCTCCTCTCACTTTGAAGTTCTTTTTTTGGCTCTTTTTAGTTATTTGTTTCCATTATAGGGTATTGGATATCCTTAAAAATTTTGCGGCGTTGAAAACCTGAATATCTCATGAAGTTCAATCTTAAAGATTACTGCTAAGTTGAATTGGCGTTTTGCATTTCAATCTCTTGTTTTTTTTACTGCGAAATGCTTTGGTTGTTGTTGTTGTTGTGAAGTGCTTTGGTTATGCTGGGCTCTTCTCTCTAATTCAAGAGCCGGATTTTGAATTCAACTTAGAAACACTATATCGCGTGCCATCTACATAAGATCAACATATTGCAAAGTGTTAATTGATGTCCCGCTTATAAATTTTTGTTAGGTGTCGCAAAAGATTGTGAATATTGAGGAGAAATTATCCAGAGGATGGGGTGGAGAAAATGCTTATCATGTGAGTGGCTATCGCTATCTGCTGCTTGATGGTGATAGAAACATTTCAAGGGCTTCTCCGCCAGCCAAAGTCACAACTCTGAGCAAGGTTTGGTTGTAAATTTCTTAAGTTTTTTTCTATTGTGACATTCAAATTAATTTGAGTAACTTGCACCCTAGCATGCTTTAGCAGGTTCAAAGCTGTCATAATCATAAAATTTGACCCTGCCATAATTTCCCTAGTTTGATTTTCTTCAATAAGTAGAATTATTATGGTAATTTTGCATGTCTTTTACATTACTTTGCATTATCAAATGAGTCAAAAAATTTTGATAAGTCTTCTAGTATTGCGAAATTTTAGCTGCCATACCCAGATTAGTGGTATATTTGATTAACCCTTAACAAGATAAAGCTTGCTAATATAATTTATGAAATCTGTAGCATCCCACCTTATTATCCTCCTAGAGCATTTTCCCTCTCAACTAATATGTTATTGAAAACTACTTAGTTTTCAGAATGAAGGGCTTGGTGCTGGGTGATGGAGATTTGCAAGTTTATTCTCATTGGAAGTAACTAACAAATAAATGATATTAATAAGTTTAGTCAGTTTCGTTATTTAGTTCTTTTATTTTATAATTTTCAATTTCAGTTAATTTGGATTACACTTGTGCGGCTGTGACTATTAGAACCAGATGTATTAAATAATTGCTAATGTGATTACGAGAACAAGTTATATTCTTTTTTATTGTGATATCCTTAATTTGGTTCACCTCTTTTTGGTTTGGCTTTAGTGTATGGTGCATGCATGTGCTGTTGGTGTTGATTTGATTATGTCATAACGGATAAGACTTAATTGGTGAAAGATAACTCTTAATCACTATTTTACTGCATGACGTATCTAAAAAATATCATAATATACCAAATTAAATGTATTTTGGGTGGAATACCAACCGCTAGTAAAATCTTCGTCATGAACACTTTTTGGTGACCCAAAATCTATCGAAAAATGTTATTTTTTGCGCATTCTTGACAAATACACTCGTAGATTATTAATTACTGTAAAGTTGTCATAAACCTATATGTTAATATTGGCAGTAACCCCTTGCCACATTTTTTGGGGAGCAACATTTTCCCTATTAGTAAACAAATACAGTTTCTACATCAATTATAATATTTTGGGCAATATAACTTCCCTTGTGACTCAATCATTTTCTCATTGTACTATATATTTAAGAACAACTTGCTCATTTAAAAATGAAATAATTAAACATTTAAAATTAAATTTAATTAAAATGTAATGCTATATTATAATTATTACAAAAGATTGTTAACTTTTCTATTTTCTCTCATTTTGTTCACTCTATTCCAGTCTTTCCTCTCATTCATTATTTCCTCTCTTGTCTCTTCTTTGATCTCACTTCCTCTTTTGCTCATCTCCTTCTATTGTGGCATGTAACTGACTCATCATTTGTTCGATTGTTATATAGACATGTGCATCTCCATATTCATAGTAGCTGAATATCTCCTCAGCGATTGTTAGCTAAGGCGGATTCAAATTTATCCCTTTAGATAAATATTCATCCTAGGTCTGCAAGGTTCGCTTGGACGACACAACTTATGGTTGCTGATAAGGATCCTTCTGTCAGGTTGGTTCGACTATCTCCTCTAACTAAGTAAACCAGGGACCATGATGACCCGGGACAACGGAATCATAGGATCTTGATCGGGTTTATCATCCATTCCTCTACCATCCTCTTTAAGTGCATGATGGTGAAATTTTTCAATTTTAAATATTAAAAAAAAAAAAAACTAAACTCATGCTGCTACTATACACTAGATACTACGTATATGTTTGACGACTAGCCTTAATTGAAAGTTCTCTCTTGTTATCGGGAGGGGTAATTAATTATAAGGTGTTTGCGCTTATAGGAAACCTGAACTTAGATCTAAAGTCCTTGCAAAATGAGGGTGAAATCTCTTGGTAATGTCTATTTCAAGCCCAATCTATTTTCTGAAAGTTTGCCTCAGAACTTAAGCATTAAAACTCTCCACGATGACCCGAATAAGAAAGAAAGGGGTCCGCAAAGTGGCCGAGCGCAAATATTTTGAGCCCACATGAATGTAGGCCATTTAGGTGCTAAATCACATAAAAATATTTGTAGTCATTGCTCATTGCTTTAGATCTTTTGATATTGCACTTTTACTTAATTAGTAAAATGACAAATAATCTATTACCAAATAAAGTTCACGAGCTTATTGTTGATTGTTTATTTCTTTGATTTATTTGAATGCTTGGTGGTGCAAGAAGAAAAGGTCCAGCTTAGAAATATGACACTCAAGTTAAAGTGTCAAGTGAATATGCGAAGAAAGGGTATGTTTATATGAAATAAAATTTCTATGAGAACAGATTACTTGAGGTTTTAAGATGCTTAAGAATCACTTAGCTTGCACACATATCAACATTGGACCATGTGCAAATGTGCTTGATGAAGTGAAAAAAGTGTGATGATTATTTGAACAAGTTCGGCACTGTCGAAGAAGTGACACAAAGAAACCTGTGGGAGATGATTATAAATAACTCGTATTTTGGTTTCCAGCATGATTGATCAAGTGGTGGAAGCCATTTTATTTCTTCTAATAGAGGCACTCTGGGACCAATGGATATATTTGTGTTGAATGTTGATAAAGAGGAGAATATTAACTCGCAAATTATTCCTCCTCCAGCTGCTACGAAGGAACTTAGGAACAAATTATGTTTAGATATTGTTGTGTTCTTTTATGAAAATGATATTCCATTCAATGTGTGGTTGAAAAACATTTTTCTACGAACTTTAAAAGAAAATTTTATTTCGGTTCAACTTTATTATTAAGAGGGTTTAAAATTTTTAAAACTACCAATTCACCCCCCTCTTGGTAGCCGTGGGACATTTACTTAGGCTTAACAACCTAATTACTAGACTCAACAGAAAGTTCTCTCTTGTTATCGGGAGGGGTAATTAATTATAAGGTGTTTGCGCCTATAGGAAACCTGAACTTAGATCTAAAGTCCTTGCAAAATGAGGGTGAAATCTCTTGGTAATGTCTCTATTCCAAACCCAATCTATTTTCTGAAAGTTTGCCTCAGAACTTAAGCATTAAAACTCTCCACAATGACCCGAATAAGAAAGAAAGGGGTCCGCTAAGTGGCCGAGCGCAAATATTCTGAGCCCACATGAATGTAGGCCATTTAGGTGCTAAATCACATAAAAATATTTGTATTCATTGCTCATTGCTTTAGATCTTTTGATATTACACTTTTACATAATTAGTAAAATGACAAATAATCTATTACCAAATAAAGTTCACGAGCTTATTGTTGATTGTTTTTTTTTTGATTTATTTGAATGCTTGGTGGTGCAAGAAGAAAAGGTCCAGCTTAGAAATATGACACTCAAGTTAAAGTGTCAAGTGAATATGCGAAGAAAGGGTACATTTACATGAAATAAAATTTATATGAGAACATATTACTTGAGGTTTTAAGACGCTTAAGGATCACTTAGCTTGCACACATATCAACATTGGACCATGTGCAAATGTGCTTGATGAAGTGAAAAAAGTGTGCTGATTAATTATTTGAACAAGTTCGGCACTGTCGAAGAAGTGACACAAAAAAACCTGTGGGAGATGATTATAAATAACTCGTATTTTGGTTTCCAGCATGATTGATCAAGTGGTGGAAGCCATTTTATTTCTTCTAATAAAGGCACTCTGGGACCAATGGATATATTTGTGTTGAATGTTGATAAAGAGGAGAATATTAACTCGCAAATTATTCCTCCTCCAACTGCTACGAAGGAACTTAGGAACAAATTATGTTTAGATATTGTTGTGTGCTTTTATGATAATGATATTCCATTCAATGTTTCTAGGTTTCCATCATGGATTAACATGCTTCGATCTATTGGGAGTAGGGGTGTAAACAAGTCAAGTCGAGCTCAAGTTGGCCCAACTCGAGCTCGACTTGTGAGCCGAATCCTAAGCTCGAGCTCAAAATATGAGCTCAAACTCGGCATCCCACTGTAAACGAACGAGCTCGAGCCGCTCGACGAGCCTCCAGCGGTCTGGTCCGCCTTCCCTGAACTACCATCTCCCGCAGTCAGTGAACTGTAATGTTCCACGATCCGTTTCGCCTTCCGAGAACTCGTGACTTGCTAGCCTCCTTCGCTCTGCGGTTCATAAACTCCAACGTGCGGGATTTTTTTTTTGGAAAATACGTGCCGGATTTTGAATTCTCAAGCGAGATTTCAAAACGTGTAGGCGGGATCTTAAACTGAAGGTGGGATTTGAGCCATCTCGTTGGTTGAGCCTCATCAAGTTCAAACTAGAGCTCGTTTAATAAATGAGCCTCGGTTCACGAGCTCGTAAACGAGTCGAGTTGAGGACCTAGATGTTAGATGAGGTAGTTGAGAAAGTAGAAGAGACATTGGCAGATCAAGTTGTTACAGATAATAGACGTGCTTATAACGATGTAGAGAGATTATTAATGGAGATGAGGAAGTACCTTTATTGGACTCTATGTGCTACACTACATTGATTTAATGTTTGAGAGATTGAGATAGTTGACATAGCATCAATTTGTCTTGTTAGAGACAATGGATTAGTAAGTTCATTTACAATTACTCTTGAGTCTTAATTTAGTGAGAAAATTTACTGATAAAGAAATTATTTGGCCTGCTGTCATTAGATTTGCGGTAACCGTATATTTGATTTTGCAAAGATTTATGGATTGTATATTTGATTTTATAAAGATTTGAGTTAAAACAGCCCTTAGAAGTTATATTTGCTTCTAAAGGATGAGATAAAAGTTAATGAGTTAAAAAAACAAGAAGATAAATAAGTGAAGAAGATTGTTATGAAAGATGATTTTTTCTAGCGTAACATAAATTATGCTTTGAAGATTTCAGAACATTTAGTTAAGATACTAAGAATGGTTGATGTTAAGAAGACCCTAACAATGGATTTATTTATAAAGCCAATAAGCCGTATGAATAAGGGCTAAATAAGACATAACAAAAGATTTGGGGGGTCAAAAGATGCCTATAATGAAATTTGAAAAGTTATAGATCAAAAGTGGGACCGCCTGTTACACCAACACTTATATATTGTTGTATATTATTTGAATCCTAAATTCCATTATGATAAGGACTTTCATGTAGATAAAGAGATAAAAATTGGCTTATATGCATGCATGGATAGGCTTGTTCCTAAAGGTGACAACCTCAAAACAAATGATTAACTTAAGGATTTTTATTTAAAGAATAGAATGTTTGGCTTTAGAGTTAATCAAGCATGTTACAAAACATCTTTTCCCTGTACGTTTGCATTCATGTTTATGTTTAAGCTTTCTACTTGAATATATATTAATAATTCATTGGTAGACTCAATTTGGAGATGGTTTTCTTGAACATAAAGCATTTGCTGTTAAATTTCTTAGCCTAACTTGTATGACTTTTGCATTTGAGCGTAATTGGAGCACATTCAATCAAGTTCATTAAAGAGAAGGAATTGATTGGTTACAAAACGTATGAACAAGTTTGTTTATGCTATGTTTAAAATAAGTTGAAGGAAAAGCACCTCAAATTACTAATGTAAAGAACTATTGATAATGAATTGAATTATTTAATCGTTGATGACTTATAAGTTGATGATGAATGGGTAACACCTAGAAGTGTTGATGTTCTTGAAGTTGAAGGTGAAGAATAGATTTATGATGATGAGGATAATGAAGTAATAAATGTTGACATTGAAAGGCCTATCGTAGCATTTACTAAGTATATAAAAAGAAGAAACAAATTCAAGTTAGAGCTTTAAAAATATCTAAAGGTAATTTTAAATATAATGGATTATTTTTTTGTGTTATTAATTTGTTATTTTTTTATATTATATCTAATGCAATATTAACTAGTATAGGGAAAAAAAATATTATAGCTAAAGATGATTTTGAAAATGACTTAGACATAAACTATATGCATTCTTTTGAAGAATATCAAAGCAACGATGAGACTACCTTGGGGTCTTGATCCTCGGGGCCATATCTAAATTTTAAGTGAGTATTTAATTTGAATATAGTTTCAAACTTTTTTATTCTAATAATATTTACTTTCAAGCAAGTCATTATGTTGATGATTTATTTTATTTTTTTGTCATTTTTTTGAATTATTTATAATTTTTTTAGTTTTTTTTTTTTTTTGAGGCTTATGTCTCGCCATAGTAAGGCAAAATATCCTGATTCTCGATTTCGCCTTTTTGAACCTTGCACTTGGAAGAATTATTCTTGTTATTGATTAACTAGTGGTGTTAATTTGAATTGATGGATCGTATTGGAGATTGACCCAAATTTGACTTTAACCTGAAGTCGACAAGTTTATTATATGGACCAAAATATTTATATTGAACCCTTCTAACCCAAATTTTATCTGTCTAACCCATTTATTATATGGATCATGCAATTTTTTGGAAACATCGTGACTCAATTAACCAAAAAATAACCCGTTTAATCTAGTTTACCTGCCTGACCTGAACACAAATATTAATAGTGTCAATTTGTGTTGATTTCAGATTAGAGAGTCGGGTCATTATTGTCTCCCCTGTGTCCATCTTTGGCTAAGGCTCTAATTCAACAATCTTGAGAGTTGAAAGAAATGTTCCATGGAAATATCAAAATGCCAAGAATATGATTACATTCTTTGATTTTCGTTTCTTTCATTTTCAATAATTGAAAGATATGGCATAATTTTGTTGAGCCATTTTTTAATGTCAAACGGCGTATTTCGACATTTTTCTTGTCAATCTTGCCTTATGTAAAAGTACTACTAGAAGCCATTAACTTACACTTCATGATTGATGAATACATATGATAAAAAGCATCAATTACTTACGCTTGTTTCATTCAGGGTTGATATCGAGTAGAGTCGCGCAATGGCCTTGGAATCAAAGGTTTTGATTTTGACTTAACGGAAGTTTGTCGAAATGATTGATTTTAAATTTAGTTTCAAATTGTTTTGAGCCAAACCTATTAATTTTATTTAGTAATTTCTACCATCCCAATTAAATTTATTATACATTTATTTGTATTTAATAATTTTTTAATAAATTATATAAGGTTTTGGTATGCATTTCTTTATGGAAATGTGTTTGTTTTTATGTGTGTGCACTTGAAGATGCTTATATATGCATGTATGTGTAATACATTGAGGTTTTTTGGAGTTGAATTAAATAATTTCAAGCTATCCACCTTTGAGAAAGCCAATCAATTTTGATATTGAGTTTATTAAAATTTGAGTAATTATTCAGCGACTTTTGAGTTTTCGTTATAATTATTAGCCTCACTTTTATATGTTATCAGAAATGCTTTATTCATGTCAAAAATGGTGAGGTTGCTCTTGTCATGTAACAAATCTTTGTTCTCATGCTAAATTATCTCCCATATTGAAATTTTGACTCATTATCAATTAAATGAGTTTGGACCTTGTAGTGGTGCTAGCTGATGGGTTTGGATAGTTTAGAACCTCTTTCTACGATGTGAAAAGCCCATTAACGTTATGCAATCTATCTCTGTTTGAGCGAAAACTTTTATTTTTATCCTGTTCTATAGAAAGAAAGAAATGGTCTTGGTAAAAATGATCTGACGTTCTGCAGTGATTTTTGTTATTGGTTGCAGGATTCCTTGCTTGCTCTCAACAAACTTAGAGAAGAAGTTGATTTAGAGAAGAAAATAACAATGTTGGATAACCCCGAGCACGAGAAAGATTTTGAAGCTTGTATTAGAGCGAAAAACAATGCATGGGTTATAGCTAAGATTTCAAGAGGTAGAGCGCTTTACATGGCCTTAGAGAAGGCCAGTGAGACACTGATGTTTGCTTCTGATGCTGTAGAGAAATTCAGCAACAGGTATGCCATTTCTGTAGATGTCTTCGTATTACAAATTCTTCTAATTTCACAATGCCAAACAAATTGAGTGAGGGTTTTACCGTTTTAATGAACGTAATTGAAAGAAAGTTATAGGAATATGATAAACTCAAAAAGGATCACCGAAGTTTGACAGCTTGTTTTGTCTGCTCATTTTAGCTCTAAAGTAATCATCATCTTGTTTCTTCTTCTCTCTTCTTACCTATATTTGGCAAGCCTTGAGAAATCAGCTCATTATCTCGTTTGGGCTGGCCATAAGAAATTTTCTTTGTAATTCATTATTGTTAAGTGCTAAATATGCATTACCCATTAGGTCTCCCTCTCTCTTTTTGCATAATTTTAACCATACATCCAGTCTACCTTTTTCCCTTCAAAGTTATTTTACTTATAAAGATATCCATCAACTTTAGGGAAAATTTTTAGCTTAAACATGGTTAGCGACGTAATTAAGTGATTAAGCACTTTAAAAAAAAATTAAAATTAGACATAGTCGCCCCGTTGAACAGGTGATGCCCTCTTAAATTTTTTTTTTTTAAAAGCGGATCGGGAACCCTATTTTTTCGATACTTGCTATTTTTCTCCCCCATTCGACCGCACGAGAGAGGTTTTCTGCCGACTGTTAAGGTAAGCATGTTTTGATTTTTTTTTTTTTTTGTAAAATATGATCTATAAAATTGCTTAGGTTTTAAAGCTTGAAATTAAAAAAAGTAAAGATTATATTAAAATATGATCTATAAAATTCATATTAAAAAAAAAAAAGATGTGACAAAAAAGTAAATAACATAATGATAACAAAATAATAAAGTTGATATAAACAAAGCTTGGTAATGGAACAACACAACTTTGCAGCTCAAGCCAGATCTTTAAAATTATGCTTGTCACAACTATTTCAGCATAGATTTTAATGTGTATAACACTAACTACTCATAATAATAATGAAAGCCGTAAAGACCGACTTGTGTTGTATACTAATATAATAACAAGCAATAAGGATTGACTATAGCTCAATAAACTTATGGATGCTGAAGTGGGGATAACATGGCCGCATAATTAGATAAATGGGGAAATTTGATTACTATTTAAAAAAAAAAAAAAAAAGTTAGTCGCCTGGACTTGGTCCTCCATAGACAGTCGTCCGTTCAACAGGCGATTATGCCTATTTTTTAATTTTTTTAAGTGCTTAAGCTCTTAATTACATCATTAACGATGTTTAAGTTAAAAATTCACCCTCAACTTTATTGGGGCAATTATTTTTCTCTGTTGACAGAAATCTAATTTTTCTAATTGATATTTAAGAAGTGATATACCCACATACGTTTTAGTGTGATCATTTCTCATCATCCTTCTATGTTTATCACAACTCCGTAGTTAACATTCTCATTTATCCGCCACTCTTTGATACATTTCATATCTGCAGATACTGCGAAGGAGCATTTTCTTTGGACTGATGAGTCTTCTTTGTGACCTGAGAAGTTTGCATGGTAAGTTCTCTTGCTCATGTATGTTACTTATTTCCTCATAAGCAGAACCTCCAATGTCATGGAATAACTCTTACACTGGAGACAATGATATACCTGCATTTACTGTAATCTGGAGCCAATTATATATACTTGAGAATATTGGCTTGATTTTATGGATACAACAAGTAAGCATGTAGGGATTAGAAGAGGCATGTCATATATTGGTATTATACATTTACCATACAACATTTTTGTTTGTATAATAGTTATCTGGGGATATGCTTAGTAATATTTTTATGTCTTATAATAGAATTAGCATCAGTAAATAGCTAAAATCATTGGCACCCACTCTGTCCTCCCCCTGTGACTTTGGAACCTCATGGATGGAATTACTTTAGGCTTCGTTTGGGAAGGCTTTTTTACTGCTTCTTAAAGCTACTTTTTAGTATAAAAAATTTATACTAAAAAGCTGCTTTAAGAAGTAGTAAAAAAGCCATTCCAAATGAAACCTTAGTTCATTTGTTGTAGCGTTTTCTTTCATAAAACTCGAACTTAAGACCTCTTGGTTGATAGTAAAAAATCTCACTAACAGACCAAAATTAGTTGTGTATTAGTTGAATTATCTTCATTTATCATTGAAGAAAGGTTAGTTCAGATCTTTCTGAAGCCCAAACAAAGCATTCAGTTTTCCTTTCTAGTTTTAAATTCATATATATTTGCCCTATTGGGAAAAGAAAGAGCATTTGTGCTCAGGTTTTGTAGCTAGTCTGATCCAAGGGATTTTTAGGCATCTTTTTGTTTATTTGAATGCTGAACTGTTCACTGCAGATTGTGCCGGATTTCAAGCTGTTAATTGAATTTATTTTGCCAGGAATGCAATATTTTGATTGCTTGTTTACTTTTTTATTTTATTTTTTATTTTTTTTTTATTTTTTTATTATTTTTTTTTTTATTTACTTGTTTACTTGTTTTATTTACCTATACTCATCATGATACAAAGTGCATAATATTCTAGGGGTAAAGAATTATGAAGTAAAATTTATAATGATGAACTCCAAAGCCTTTGAATTTATATTTAGATTAGTGTTTGTATATGATATGTTGAATTACACTAATTTCAATATAAAATCACGAGCCTTGAAAATTTTTCTGATATGTTTTTGATATATTATCAAAAAATTATATTGATCAGGCATGAATCTCGAGGAAAAATCAAATTTATTTCAGGACCATTTAAGCTCTGATTTTGGCAAACTTATTGTTGAATTAAATATCTCGAAAATATGAACCTAATGATATCAAATTCAATCCAATATGAGGCCAAATGGATCCAAAGTATGTTTGGATGCTTCAAAGCATGAGTTGATGATCAAATGATTGTCAAATGTGACATGCTTATACTTGAATCAAGCGGCTTGACGAGATGAATCCAACGAGCCCCATATCGCTAAATTCTGATATCATTAAGACACTCAAATGTGCGATAAATAGTCTATAATCAAGGAAATCAATATCGGTCATTCATAAAAAAATACTCTCAATGTCCTTAATCTTTTTTTATTTACTAGTTATGACACTCCTAAAAAAATTTAAATAGACCTTCATTCTTCATAAAAGGGGAGAAAGAAGGAAAATAAATTTGAAATCTCTCTTGCCATCAAGCTACTTCTCAACCACTGTGGCACCACCAATTGTCGTCAGGCCACTGACCGTCGCCGGACTTTTGCCCGGCCACCAACTGTCGCCGGACTTCTACCCAGCCACCAACCGTGATCGAATTTATGTCCGGCCACTGACTGTCCCCAGACTCCCGCCCTGCCACCAGCCTTCGTCGGATTTCTACCCATCCACCGACCGTCTATGGACCTCTGCCTAGCCACCGTTCATTACTAGTTTTCTGCCCGACTCTTTCTATTATTGTAATTTCATCGTCCTCGAATTACAGGATGAATCAAGATTTGTAATTCATTCAAATATTAATGAAATCATTTGAATTGGGTCAGACCCCAAGGTTTTTCCCTTTTCCAGGGTTTCCATGTTAAAAATTTATGGGAATTTTCTAGGATTTACAATCTTATGTTCATGTGATGAATATTCGTGCAACGTTAAGACGAACCACTCCCTCACTCTATTATCACATATATTCTAGCCCGCAACAATTTTATATCAAGATATTCTAATAGGAGCAAAATTTGAAGAAAAAATGTATTAGGATTAGTTTAAATTTAATTTTGTTAAAGATTTGTAAATATAAATATATTTTTAAAAATGAAAGATGAAGTTATGATGTTTAAAAGTTAAGCGTTTGTTTGGGATTATTTATATTTGTATTTGTATTTGTATTTGATGTTATACATAATCTTTTAGACAAATCAAATTATTTTTAAAACACTCAAAATATTTTAAAATTATTTTATGAATTTTGAAAATAATTATTTGTATTGTCTTTTGTTGTTAGCTGCCGGCTCTCCTCTCTTCCATCTTCTAGCGCCACCTTCTTTTACCGGTCATTGTAGCATATCTTTCATCCATATTATTATTATTATGACTATATAAATCAAATTATTTAATATTTAATAAAAATAAAATATATTTTCAAATTAAAATTTAAATAAAATAAAATAGCAAAAACATAGAAATCTGAACAACCTGACAAAGGCAATTTGCTCAAATTACAAGTGAGAGATTAGGGTTCAACCTATCACAGGTAATTGAGAGATTAAGAACCCATAGCGTAACGCTAATTTTCTTAGATAATCATATTAATTGCTAAGAGATTCTGAGATCTCTCCATGTTGCGAAAATAAAATAATCACCTTTTGTTTTGATTGGTTTATCCTTACTAATTATATTAATAAATATTGTATAATCTTTTCTTAATTAATATAAGACTAATACACCACCGGGCTTAGCTGGGTTAGCGGGCGAGCATAGATGGGAATCCCCCAACCCATGTTCATATTCCCTCTCATGCCGCGCGACCTCTTAAGTGTGGAGAAAATAATTGCGGGTCCTGCACCTGTGGGGCTGGTTGCTGGTAGGCTCGCCCGGAGATTAGTTACACCAGCAAGTCCTCATATGAGGATGATAGCGGGTAGATACACCCGTTCTCAAATATATATAAAAGATTAATTACTCCAATTAATATAATGTATAATGATAATTATTTTAATTTTTTGAGCTTTCAATAAATACAAATCATCTCTTAAAAAGGGAACATTTTTTTTTTTTTCTGAACTTTCAATAAATGTTTCTTTAGAAAACAAAGAAAAAGCTCTTTTTATTTGGTCCGGTGCAATGACCTAGAGGAAGGTTCGGTTTTGCCTAAAAAAGTGCAAATACCGAGTTTTTTGAAAAAATGCCGAGTTTTTTGAAAAACTCGGTATTTGCACTTTTTGACCTATTTTTGCCTAAAATCGAACCTTCCTCTACATCCAGTGAAAGGACCTAATAATTGCTCCTCTCAAACGTTCGAAATAACCGAAAAATATGTGTTGGAAAGACTTTTTTTTGCCATTATTTTAATTATTTTTCTTTAAAAAGTTATTTTTTACAAAAGCATTTTTGTGAGCTTTTAAAAACAAAAACATAAAAAACTTAAATTGCTCAAATTAAAACTTAAAAAAAAAAACTCCAATTAATTTAAAATGAAAACAAAATTAAAAGATTTTCAAATAAAATTCAATTTAAATTATTTTTAGTGGTCCTAATAATAATGGAACCAAAAGAATATATGGCTCAAATATCCCATGAAAAGGACATCATTGACATGATTAAGGGGCCATTTAACTTCTAATACAGTGATTACATTAAATGCCAAAAGCCAAACTAAGAAAATTAATAATTATCACACCCTTTAATGCTCCCAAAGGATAAGAAGCGTGTGCCTTTCTCATTTGCACCCACCTTTGGATTTTTTAATTATTTTTAAGGGCCATCCATTATCCATTTGATTAGAATAAGATTTCATGCATGTACCCATTTGTCACATTTAATAATTTAAGATTCGTCAATTATGTGTTGCTATTGTATTTATTATGAAAATATTTATAAAGTCTAATTAAAATGAAATATCTTGGTTTATGCTTTTTATATATAGATGAAAATAGATTTTTTTATTAAGGATTAATACTTATGGATATATTTATAAAAAAATAAAATAGGGTGTAGAAGTTTTTTTTATTTATTTGTGATTTAGTTTTTGAATAAAGTGAAAAATTAAAATTATTTTAGTGGGCTTGAATTTAATATTTATTAATTAATATTTTTAAAAGATAATGTAATGCTTAGATGTGATATGTTTAAGTATTTTAGATTTAGTAAGGATGTGTTTTTTAGATTAAGATTGAGTAATTAAAATGAAAAAAAAAAGTGTTAGGAGTATCATATGAAAAGAGGATATCAAAATTTTTTATTAAATTGAAATTAGGCTGATAATATTGTATGATAATAATGTTGAATAGTAAAAAGTTATTAATATTAAGGGTATCAATAAATGACTTAACCTGGCAACTAAATCTGAAAACCCCAGATTCAGGTTGGCCTTTTTAAAACATGAGTGGGGTTTGGGTTTGGAATTTCAAACTGTTTATTAAAAGGGTCAGGTTCGGGTTGACTTACGGATTCACTTTTGCCTGTAAATGACTAGTTTAATATTTTTTCCTTAAATTCTTTTACTTGTAGGTATGATGTTCTTATTTTTTTATCAAATAACATAAACTTTGTAGATAATAAGTTATTAAAAAAAATTTAACAAAAAAGGGTCAATGGAGCGGGTTCAAATTTTTTTTTTTTTACCTGTTTATTAAACGAGTTAAGTTCATATTGATTGGATTCATATTGAATCAATTTTGAGTTGGAACCTAACCTAACCTATCAACCTATTTGGGCATCCCTAGTCAATATCTAAGTTGTGTGTGATATAAAAATTAATATTAAGATAAATGTTTTGCATAATTAAACATGATTAATTAAGTAATGATTTAAATGACATATATTAAAGATAACTTAATTGAAAATAGACTTAATGCTTTGAATGTGTACAACTTAACTAAGTAAATTTAATTAGTATTATGAAATTATAAAAAAAAAGCCGTAAACCTAAGATATCACATAGACATAAGTCGTTAAAAATGATTTACAAAAAAAATATATAAAACCTCAAGTAGCAATCGACAACAATGAATGAAAAAATGAATATTCATCATTTGGGCTCAAGCTAGTTTGAACTACAGATTATAAAGCCTCGCTAGATTTGGATAATTCCAAAGTCTTTTAACCTGATCCAACCCAATCCGAACCGTCCAATAATCACCCAAAGCTAGGTGATCAAGACATTAGCCCAATGTAAACCATCAAGCTAATTGAATATAATTAAAATGATAAATCTTGATAAATACACCCCCTAAACTTAACAAAATGTGAAGTCAAATGGGTTGTTAATTTAACATAACAATACTCAAATTTTTTTAATTAGTCTGATCACTTAGTGGATCAGACTTTCATTAATATATTGGCCCCTATTGATTTTTTCATTATTCATCTAATTAATTTAATATTATAAATAAAAATAATAAATATGTACAATTGAAGCATGACAAATGAGGAAGCATATGGGCCAATTATGATGACATTTTGAATGTTCTATTGTCTACATATTCATCCACCAAATTCATCACACTATAAAATTGCTTTTGATTGGTCCACCAAATTGCCAATAACTCTATTCTTATTGCATGTGCTTAAATTAATTAACTATAGGCTTATATTAAAAGAGTTTTTTTTTTTAATTATTTTTATTTTTATTATTATGCTTTTTGTTTACTTGTGAAGCTAATGGTGATTTCATAAAAGAAATTCAAATAATTTATTCATATTTTTTATATCATAATACTTAAAATATAACTATAAATGGTTTCTTTTTAGAGAAATAAATAAATGAATAATACATAGCATATATATTATATATCACATTAATAATTGAAAATTTGTGTCTCAATTATGCAATGTTCCTTTTGCATAACCAAAGGGTATCTATGGCATTATGCCTCATACCCCAAAGAGCATTTTACTTTGTTTCTATATTAGTAAAGAAAGAGGAGAAGATAAAGAGGGGCAAAGTTGACATTACTATTCCCCACTTGAATTATTTTCCTGATTTTGCATCATCTATGATCCTACCCTATCATTTTGAGTTTCCCATTTTGCCCTTCTTGTCCTTTTGATAGAGGGCTAATATGAAGACTTTGTGTTGGTCTCTCTATTGAGATTTAAAGTTATTCCTTTTAGGAGCACCATGATTGGTTAAGAAATTGGCTTGCAATGGATGTTTATCCAAGCAATTTTTCACAGAATTAGGTGGGAATCTAATCCTTTAAATTCATTTGGATTATAGATTTTGGTTTTGTTCTTTTTCATATTATATATATATTGTTCTATCTTTCATTTCATAAGGTTTACAGACTACATTTGTATTTTATTTAATAATATTGTTACATAATACTTGATATTGAATAACATCATATTTATAAAAGCCTAATATTGACTTGTCATGAAATATATATTTGCTAGCTATAACTCTCCGATTTCATTAGATATGTTTTAATAACTTTTAAATAATGACAGTTTTAGATGACGTTATTGGTCAACTTCATCTTTATCGGTCAAATCCTAGCGAGTTATTATACTAAAATCTCCATACAATGATACTTAGTAGAACACTGGGGTCTGTCAGACTAAAAACTTTTGAATATAAATGCCCGAGAGAAGTTTGCCTAATTGGCCTCTATGACAAAGTAGTTAGACAAGTTTTTTTTGAATTCTTTGCATTGCTTTAACCTTGAATTGATTAGATGGTAAATTCACCTGATCCATTGAGCTAATATGAACTCAATCTGGACTATCTTAGATTCCACTTTTTTTAAAAAATGTAAATCAAAGGAGATTTAAAATAAAGTATATTCCACCATTGATCAAGATAATGTCTTATTCTAAAAAATAATAAAAAAAAATTATGAATAAGAATTAATCACTTATTTTTTTATATAAATGTATGTTTTAAATGTATTATATGAAACTAAATTTCACAAAATTACAATTACATACCAAAATACCCAAAAAAATAACAAATCAAAAATATCATAATATAAAATGTATGAAGATGAGTTCAAAGCCATCCATTTTATACTAAGATATAATATCCTAAACTATATTAATTTTAATATATATTAAGTAATTTTGTAGTTCATTTTAATAAATCTAACATTAAGATATTTTGACCCTTCAAAACGAACAATTATTACGTCCTCCGACCGGACGCAGAGGAACATCCGGTCGGAGGCCAAATCCCGTCAAAAAACGAGTTGTACCGAGCAAATACCGAGCAATACCAAACAATAACAAGGAATACCATCATTTGAAGACCCAATACCGAGTTATACCGAGCTAAACCGAGAAATACCGAGTTATACAAAAGTTGTACCGAGTTTTTCCTAGGAAAAACTCGGTACAACTCGGTATTTCTCGGCACAGCTCGGTATAACTCGGTATTGGACTTCAAAGAACGGTATTCCTCGTTAATATCAAATAATACCTAATTGTACCAAACAAATACCGAGTTTTTTTACAGAATTTTACCTCCAACCGGATGTTCCTCTACGTCCTTACACCGGACGTAATAAAAGTTCCTTCAAAACAGATAAAGCCACAAGGATAAGAAAAAAACAGGATAATTGCTAAGGAGTAGACCATAAGTGGTAGTTAGTGTGGTAAGGACCTACTCTTAGGCTTTTTATTTTTTTACTTTTTATCCCTAAAGAATCGCACAGAACAGCGCATACACGCCCCCAAAGCAAGTGGTTTGCAACTTTAGTTTCTTCTCAAGTGGTTTATATTTGATAAATGAGCTTAATTTTAAGAAATAAAATCAAACATCTATGCCAAGTTGTTGAACTCATTCACATTTAACTATATAGTTAATGGAATGAGTTGAATAAAATTCTAACTTTTACCAACATTAGTAGTTTAAATAAAAATAATAATAATATGGAAAGCATATTCTCTCTCTGACCTCTGATATGATCAGAGGTTTCGTTTGTTACAGTTTTCTTACGGCTTTATAATACAAAAAAAATTGATTTAAGAATTTTTTTAATAAAAAGCTATTTTAGAAAGCTGTCCCAAACGAAGTCAGAATCAACCCTTTTTTAGGGTGAAAAAAATAAGATTGAGTCATGCATAACCTTAGAGATGAAATAAAAAATGATTTCTTTTCTTAGAATTTTGTACAACTTTATTTATTTAGCTACATGTATAAATTAGTTAAGATGATTATTCTACTAGATTAAAAAATTCAAATAAATAATGATCCATTCTCAGCTCTTTTTAGGCCTACATCTATTCTCTCTCTTTCTCTCCTCCTACCAACTATTAGCCTTCTTAGAGGTGATTCTCACATAGAAGTTTTCATTTATTGATTATATTTTCATGAGATTAATTTGCTTAGGGCATGGAGCCATGGACAAATTAAAGAGAGCATGCATGTGATTGCCAGATATCTATGTTTTGTTTTTCTAGTACATATATAAGAGTAATATTGTGTCGTGAAATATTCGTGGCGGTAAAGATATATAAAATTTAGCGTTCTAGGCTTGTACGAAAATCAAACACAGAGACATATAGAAGAGAATGGTGCAATGTTCATAAGAGATAATAGAATTTTTACGTAAAAATCCTTAAAAAGGGGAAAAATTATAGGGCCTTGCCCAATCAAAATAAGTTTACTAGTGTTTGTGGTTCATTACAAATAATAACCCTCATCGGAGGAGGGCATTGGCTTAAAAAATATATATATTGTAGAGAGCACATTACATAGTGAGATAATGACATGATAAGTTCTCAAGTTAATATTGACCAATTTGTTTGGTTGGTAGGGTCGTATTCAAATGATGATAGTCAGAAATGATCTTAGTCAGATGACAATGGTTGGAAGGACTGTAGTTAGACAAAGGTGGTTCGAGTGATCGTAGTCGGTAGGTGACGGAGGTCGGAGAGACTGTAGTCGACGGGGGACGGGGGTCAGAAGGACTATAGTTAGTAGGCAACGGTGATCGGAAATATAGTCGGCAAAAGACCGGCGGTAGTTGGTGGCCAAGTGGAAATCCATTGACAATTAACAACCATGAGGTGGTTCAGTGGGGATCAACGACCAGGTGGTGATTGACAGAAGTTCGCCAGCAATGACAGCGTTAGATGGAGTGTGCAAGAGAGACGTTAGATGGAGTGTGCAAGAGAGATCTCAAGCTTTCTCCCTTCTTCCTCCCCCTTCATGTGAAGAATGAGGGGCTATTTATAATATTTTTGGGGGCGGCATGACTAGTAAATAGGGAGAAGAAAAAGGGTAAATTGGGAGTGTTCAATCAGACAACTCGCAGTGATTCTTTTGATCATAGAGCATTTATTGAGCATTTGGGTGCCTTAATGATATCAGAATTCGACGATCGATCTTGGGCTTGTTAAATTCATCTCGTCAACCAACTCGATTCAACTATAAGCATGTCATATTTTGATATCATTTGATCATTCAATTAATATTCAAAAGCTTCTAAATAGGCATTTGGCCCTTGATTTGCATCCATTTGGGTTTAGGTTGGAGTAATTTTGTTGTTGTTGGGTGCGTCTCCTTAAGATATTCAATTCGACTATAAGTTTGTTAAAATTGGAGTTTGAATGATCCCAAATTTACTTTTAAAAGTTTTTAATTCATGTGTATTGAGATTCGTGCCCGACATAGCATGCAACAATAGAGGATGCTAAATAGACAAAAAAAAATCTTCATATGCAGCAAAATTATGGGATATGCAGCCTAATCATGGGCAGCATTGGTCTGGTCTGACCAAAAATTCAACAGGAAGAATAAAAGGATTACTAAGTTTCAAAAAAAAAAAAAAAATCAATAAAAAAAAAAAAAAAAAAAAAAATCAATAGAAAAAAAAGGTTATTAAGTGGTAGGAATATGTAGCTTGGCCGATGTTGTTAACTTTGATAAACTGCGTATGGAATCTTCTTGATAAATAAGGTCGATTTACTAATTTTACATAAAAATAATGGGATAACAAATTATATAAAAGAAGCTATTTTATTTAACACTAACCATTCTTCACTATTATACTCAATCATTTGCTCATTATCATCATCATCTAAGGGCGCCAAACAGTGATCTGACTCGTCAACCTGACCCAAATTGGATCAGAAAAACTCAAGTTTGACTTGGCCCGTTTAATAAAGGTGTCAGGATTAGTTTCAGTTCAGGTTTCCAATCCATTTATTAAACGGGTTGAGCTTAGGTTGACCTATAAATCCATTTTTGACTAAAAAATGATCCGTTTAATATTTTCTTAAATTTTGTTCTTGTGGATATAATCTTCTTATGTTTTATTAAATATCATAAACTTTTTAGTTAATAAGCTATAATTTTTTTAAATAAAAAATGAGTTAATGGGTTGTGTTTGTGTCATGCTAGTTGCTAGTAGGTTGGCTTGGATTCGGTTCACCAGCCATTCTCTAGTATAATAACTGGAGATTAAGCTAGCATATATTCTTTATAATCTTGTATTGTCCAGTTAAGAGGGATAGTAAACTACTATAATTTCAAGTGTTGGAGAGATTATTACGAGCGGAGTTCGGACCCGGAGAATCGTTCGGTTGTGGGACTGTAAATAGTAAAAACACATTTCTTGTTCACCGTTGCGTTTTTCCTGTGCTTTTATATTTCACAGTCACAAAATCAAACGATTTTCTGAGTCCGAACCCCACACATAATAATCTCTACCATGCTTAGTAGACTATTTCAGTTATCTCCAGTCCAACGATTTATTTTTTCTTTTTCTAGATTTTTGACATAAAAATTTAATTATTTCGTCTGAAATTTTTTTATCTGTGTGAGATCTTCAGACAAGATTTGAATGCAAAACTCTTTCTACTATCCCGACTATTCTAGCAAATAATAAAAATATAATATCTTAATTAATCAATTTATTTTTAAAAATAATATAGTATTTTGACTTACTAATCGTATTACGCATAAGAGTACCCTTTTTTACATACATTATTTACCTGCTATGCTGAATATTAGTTTGGAATAAACATTAGCACTTAGCAAACTCTTTCTTGAAAGTACTAACTAAGATTTTGTTTGGGATAGTATTCTTACTGCTTACTAATGTAGTTTTTTAATACAAAATTTTTTTTAGACTTCCACTCGATCGTTGATCTTCGTCGGACTTGCACTTGTATACAATTGTTGCCAGACTTATACTCGACCATCGTCAGACAACCGCTCAGTTGCCGACCACCGTCAGACTTCAGCCCTGATCGTCATCGGACTTTTGCCTTGATCTTCGTCGGACTTCCATCCGACTGCCTTTGGACTTCCGCCTGACCATCGTTAGATCACCTCTTAGCTGCCGCACGCAATCAGACTTCCACTTGATCACGGTCATTACAAACTCCTGAGTATCCATACGGAGTCCGATCAACTATCCAAACTATTGCAACTGCACAGCCTCGAAGTTAAGGGACAAGTCAACCTTTATAATTCACTCAAATTTAGTGAAATCTTCTCGTCTAAGACAAGCCCCGCGATTTTTCCCTTTTCCGATTTTCCACGTAAAAAATTTATGGTATTTCTATGTTCTCTTTCAACCATCTATTTATATGTTGGATATTCGTGCATTGTTAGGACGAAAAATTCTCTCACTCTACCACCGTGAATATACTAGCGCGCAACAACACTAATATTAAAGCATATTCAATATGATTTTGAGCCCCTTTTTTTTTTAATGAGAATTATATGTTATGCTTTGATAAATAAGAGTATAAATAAAATTCACATACTCTGAGCCAACAATATGATATTTTGGGTTATATCTCTGAATCTATATCTTTAAAGATCGTGCAAGAAAATCATTCTTCTTGAAATAATGATTAACTATTAGCTAATGTTGCTAATGACTTCAATTAAACGATCCAATCTAATCCAAAGTCTCGCCCTCAATGAATTAAATGGTTGGAATTAGCTTAAAACCGATGCGGAAAAATATGTGTCAAGATATTCCAATCAAAATAATCAAGATGGGCTCAAAGCTCGTGGATCTGCTTTGAGATTTGTGTAATATTAATTACTTATATATTACACTAATCTCAAAGCATATTCAAGACTTTTAAATTCCATCTGATCAAAATTTTGATCTGAATGACAAAATTAATTGATGAGTAAATCAATATAAATCTTAATATAATTGAGTAGTAAAAAGGTTAAAGGTTTTCGTTTGAGACAACTTTCTTATTATTTTGTATTTTCAGATCATAATTATAGCTTTTATTTAGCTATTTTTTTTAGCCGCTTTTAAGGAATTTCTATGCTACGAAGCTTTTTTATAGTAACTTTCAAAAAATTTGTTTTTCCTATAATAGCTTGCTTTCTAATCATTTTTACAAAAAATAAAAGTTGTCACAATCCTAAGACTTCATTTATAATTTTTTTTTTTTGCTTTTCATAGAAGCTTTCTAGCACAATTTTTTTTAAATAGCGAAAGGCCAATGATCAAAAGATGTCCCAAACTAAAGCTTGATTTGGGACTGCTTTTTTATTGCTTCTTAAAACAGCTTTTGTAGTACAAATATTAAATTATTTGTACTAAAAAACTGTTTTAAGAAGAAATTAGAAAATCGACCTAAGCCTAAAATGACTAATAAGCAATGATAATTTTATTAAATATCATAATTTAAAAATAACGCAGAAACGACCATCATTAAAAAAAATTAACCACTTTTACATAAGCCAGCATATTATTTACGATTATCTGTTAAACCCTATTGAATATAAGAATCAGTCCTCCATTTGAGTAATTAAAATCCATAACAATTTATGATCCTAAAAATCATTAATGAAAAATTTAATGATATAATTAACAGTTATTAATGTAAAAATATGGTGCTTAGACTTTGTTAATGAATGATCAAATTCAAATTTCACATCTCTCCATGAGCTTTACGACTGTCTTGTTTTTTTTATATATATTTTTTTTCGAATATAAATATTTCACCGTTTAAACTTTAGACTTTAGATTATAATGTAAGATAGTGATGTAATGATGCCCTCTTTTAGAGATGTCAAAAAATGACCTCACCCGTAAATTCGGCTCAACCCGATAAAAATAATTTTCGATTTAAGTTGAACAGTTTAATAAACCGGTCTAGAATTCTAACCTGCTTATTAAAGGGTCTGTTCAGGCTGGCTACGAATTTGATTTTGACCCTCGAATGATCCGTTTAGTTTTTTATTTAAAATTTTTTACTCGGTATAATCATATTATTATTATTTATCAATTTGCCTAAATTCTATAATTGATACTTTTTTTTAATTAAAATGAGTTATCTGACCAAGTTGATCATTTTGACTTATTTATTAAATAAGTTGAGTTCTAGTTGACTGAATTAAGGTTAAACTTGAACCTGATATGTTAGCCCATTTTTACACCTCTGCCTTGTTGCCTTTGCGATCATTAAAGTATTTATTAAATTATTATATAAAAATTAATATAAAAAACTAAATTTTAGAAAAAAAATTATTATGAGTATTATAAACATTTATAAATTTTGATAGCTATCATATAAAAGATATTTGGAGATTAATATAAAACCAGTAATTATTATTATTATTATTATTTGATACGTCATGCAAAATTAGCTTGATCGGGCACGAATCTCGAGGCAAAAGCTAGTTG
>NW_021319121.1:1498534-1533475 GCF_001605985.2 Dendrobium catenatum | reverse complement strand
TATATATATATATATATTTAAACAGAAATTGGTGGTTGTGGGTGATGGCAGTGATGGGCATGGTAACGATGATGATGAGCGAGGATGGTAGGTGGTAGCGACTATGAATGATAGATGTGGGTAGTGGCAAGTGACGACTATGTGATAACATTAAGAGTGATGATGAACAGTAACATCAAGTGGTGGTGGGCGGTTAGAAAATAATGACGATGATAGTGGTTCATGGGGGATCATAGATGGAGTCGAGTGGTGATGTGATGAGTGAGAATCACAAATGGGTGCAACATGAGACATGTAAGTAACTTGTTTTTGGGTGATTTTCAAGTGCAATTACATCACTCGGGATTTTACTTCTTGCTTCTTTTGCTTTATTTCAAATATTAAAGAAAAAGAATGTAGTACACTACTAATGCAATTGAACTAATCACTTGCAACTTATTAAAAATTCATGATGTGCTCATATATAGTTTATATATAATACAATAATACATCTATAATGTCACATGATTAATAAATAAATTTTATGTCTCTCCAATGCTAAATATGCTCAAATTAGATGAGAAATGTTGATTTTGTGTACATGTACATGTTCATGTTGATATTTCAGAGCTATCTATTATATGTCCCATAAAGAGGACTTAGCCAAAACCTATTACATTGACATCTAAAGCGTGCGACTCATCCCTACCAATCAAATTGAAGAGTCATCCTAAGCACATGTATCAAGGGATTCATACGAATTCATCTAAGCCATTGGTATTCGTATCTTGACAAAACCAGCCTTCCAAGGCTACTTAAGTTCATTCGAGTTATCAAGTCGCTACTGACATCCCCCAATCCAACTACAGAAAGTGCTTGCCTCATACTTTATACTCCCATATCTCTTCGTCTCCCTCTCTCACTCTTCATGCTCATCTCTCTAAGCTCTTCAATCTTCACCTCTCTCACTCTTAAGCTTTCTTTTTATTTCTTAAAATATTTTTTGTACAAAAAATAATTTTTTACTAGAATCTGATTTAATAAAATTTTTGTAGAAAAAATAATTTTTTTACTAGAATCTGATTTAATAATAATAAAAAAAAGTTATCCCAAATGAAACATAACTTGCATTTGAATTTGAGCTTTAGTAATTATTGAGCTTAAGATAGAGCTTGCACTCAATTCTACGAACAATTATTAGGTCCGGACACCGGACGTAACTCTACATCTGGAGGTCAATAACATGTCGCCACGTGCTCTTCTCTTTACCACGCGGCCCAACGACCCCGGACCCGAACCCGGCATTGCCATGTTTGGGTATTGCTTGACAATAACGATAAATACTGTTATGTCAAGACCAATACCCAGCAATACCTAGCAATACCGAGTAATACCTAGCAAAACAGGGGTATTGCTCAGTATTGCTCGATATTGGTCTTGACAGAATGATATTTCTCGTTATTGCCGAGCAATATCAAGCAATACCTAGCAATACCCCGGTATACACAAATAAGCCAAATACATAGCAATCCCGGGTCTGGTCCGGGTCGGGCCGTCAGGCTGTGCGGTAAAAAGTATGAACACGTGGCACCGTTTTACTGGCGTCCGAACGTAGAGCTACGTCAGGACACCTACAAGATTAATCAAATTCAAACTCTTATTAATAAATTTATAAACATAATAATTTAATGGAAACTAATAAAAAAAATCATTTGAGACATAGAAATTAAAATTTAAATATTTATTAATTATTTAATATTTCAATAACTTTTGTAAATATTTAGAAGTATATTTTATATTAATAATTTAAAATGAGCAGTGTGAACACAAATCCGTTTGAGGAAGTCACGCCCATACCGCAAACGGATAAACCGAGTGACCCGTCGAGGAAACCAAAGGACACGTGTGTATCTTTCCTGCTCGTAACGCGTAGGACCGTAAACACGTGACAATCACGTGCTGTTACGTTGGAACAAGACGTTGGCTGTGGGCCCGTTTGAGACTCATCCACTCCCCCAGCGGATATCTCACATTTTTTTAAAGTCCACGACCATTAGAAGGGTAAAAATGTAATATCTTTATCGCCGAAACCATTCGAGCTGGAAATCCAAAAATACGGCAATTATTAAAATTAGAAAAAGAGAGCGCCGTGTACATATTACTATATGCACTCCCGCGTTTCGACTCTCACTCACACACGAGTTCCCAAGAATGGGCATTCGTAGCGTAAAACGGAGTGTAATTATCAGCCAGCCTAAAAGATCTGTCTAGCCAGCTTTGAGCTCCTCGCTTGTATAAATCCATTGCAATATGCCTTTTTTTTCTTCGAATTTTCTCTTTTACTCGCTCGAAAAAGAAGCTGTCGCCGGAGGCCCTGAGATCAGAAGGTAGGCGTGTAGGATTTGGGTCGCTGTCAATATCTTCTCGTTTACTTGATCTGGAAAGCCAAAGCTTCTTTCTTGCTGTATATAGCAGAATGAATCCATGTAATCGATCTCATCTCAGCTCTGTTTCGAATTCATCACGACTTTCCCATTGCTACCGATCCAAGCAGCTTAGTTTCATCTTGTTTTTGAGCTTTTTCTCGTGAAAAAAATCGGTCTTTTCGGTGCTTTGTTTCTGATTTTTCTATTCTCAGTTTGATTCGATTCCTTGCGGACGGTTCCCGAACTTATCTGTCTCCATTCCTTTTCGAAGTGCTCTCAAAACCCTAGCTATTTACTCGACAAAGAATTACGAAAATCCTCTATCTCTTCTATAAAGAGAGCGCTTTGTTAAGCCTTCGACTTCTATCCAACTGCTGAAAGGGGGAAATCGTTTGGGTTTGATTTCTGTATTTAAAATGGTGTCAAGATCCTACTCCAATCTCCTCGAACTCGCCTCCGGGGAGCCATCTTCATTAGGGCGGCTTAGACGGCTGATTCCCCGCGTCGTCACGGCTTCCGGCATTGTCCCTGACATAGACTCTTCCTCTTCCTCCTCTGATACAGACGACACGGACGATGGATCATCCTCCTCCGCTCCTAATGGCCGGACGATCATAGTGGCCAACCAGCTCCCAATTCGCGTTCACCGCCGGCATGGCGGCGGCCGGGGATGGTCCTTCTCGTGGGATGAAGATTCCCTTCTGCTTCAGCTCAAGGACACCATTGGCGACCGGGCAGGAGGCATGGAGTTCATCTATGTAGGTTGCCTTGGCCATGAAATTCCTCCCTCCGAGCAAGACGAAGTGTCACAAGTCCTATTAGAGAAGTTCAACTGCGTCCCAACCTTCCTCCCGCCAGACCTCTTATCTAGATTCTACCATGGTTTCTGCAAACAGCATCTATGGCCTCTTTTCCATTATATGCTTCCGCTATCTGCAGAGCTTGGCGGTCGATTCAACCGATCTCTATGGCAGGCTTATGTATCTGCAAACAAGGTGTTTGCTGATAAGATTTTAGAAGTTATCAGCCCAGATGATGACTTCGTTTGGGTTCATGACTATCATCTCATGATTCTCCCCACCTTCCTCAGGAAGAGGTTTAATAGAGTAAAGCTCGGATTTTTCCTACATAGCCCGTTTCCTTCGTCGGAGATTTACAAGACTTTGCCTGTTCGTGAAGAGATTCTTCGAGCTCTGCTCAACTCAGATCTAATTGGATTCCATACTTTCGATTATGCCCGCCATTTCTTATCTTGTTGCAGCCGGATGCTTGGGCTTACTTATGAATCAAAGAGGGGGTATATTGGTTTGGAGTACTATGGTAGAACTGTAAGTATTAAAATTCTCTCAGTTGGGATTCATATGGGACAGTTGAAATCTGTTCTGAGCTTGCCGGGGACTGAGATGAAGGTTTTAGAACTTATGAAGCAATTCTCCAGCCAGGGTAGGACAATGCTGCTTGGGGTTGATGACATGGATATATTCAAAGGAATCAGCTTGAAGCTTTTAGCTTTTGAGCAACTTCTCTTGCAACACCCTGGGTGTCAAGGCAAAGTAGTTCTGGTTCAGATTGCAAATCCTGCAAGAGGTAAGGGGAAGGATGTGGTGGAGGTGCAGGCTGAAAGCCATGCAATGGTGAAACGGATTAATGAAACGTTTGGCCGACCAGGTTATGAACCTGTGATCATGATAGATAAGCCGCTGCAGTTTTACGAGCGGGTGGCGTATTATGTGGTGGCCGAGTGTTGTTTGGTGACTGCAGTGAGGGATGGAATGAATCTCATACCTTATGAGTACATTGTCTCGCGACAAGGGAACGAGAGATTGGATCAAGCACTGGGTCTTAGCCCTTCCATGCCTAGAAAGAGCATGTTAGTGGTATCGGAGTTCATCGGATGCTCCCCATCTTTGAGCGGGGCCATTCGGGTGAATCCTTGGAACATTGATGCTGTAGCAGATGCCATGGATTCTGCATTGGAGATGCCAGAGGCAGAAAAACAGTTGAGGCATGAAAAACACTATAGATATGTGAGTACTCATGATGTGGGCTATTGGGCTAACAGTTTTCTTCAAGATTTGGAGAGAACTTGCAGGGATCATATCAGGAGGAGATGTTGGGGAATTGGTTTTGGTCTGGGGTTTAGAGTTGTTGCCTTAGATCCAAATTTCAGGAAGCTATCTATGGAGCATATTGTGTCTGCATATAGAAGAACTAGCACACGAGCGATTCTTTTGGATTATGATGGTACTCTCATGCCTCAAGCTTCCATTGATAAGAGCCCAAGCCAGCAATCAATCGAGATGCTTAACAGCCTGTGCTGTGACAAGAACAATGTAGTCTTTCTTGTCAGTGCTCGTAGCCGTAGCACACTCAGTGACTGGTTCTCCCCTTGTGAGAATCTGGGAATGGCAGCTGAACATGGCTATTTCTTAAGGTATCAGTTTCTTTTTCTTCTATTCCTTTAACTGCAACAAGTGCATAACAGTAAGCTTTTTGCTCTCTCAGGCTTAATAGAGATGCAGAATGGAAGACTTGCATTCCTGTGGCTGACTGCAGCTGGAAGCCAATTGCGGAACCTGTAATGAGTCTATACACTGAGACCACTGATGGTTCCACCATTGAAGACAAAGAGACCTCCATGGTTTGGTGTTATGAGGATGCAGACCCTGATTTTGGATCTTGCCAAGCTAAGGAGCTTCTGGATCATCTAGAAAGTGTGCTCGCAAATGAGCCAGTTTCAGTGAAGACTGGTCAGAATAATGTTGAGGTCAAGCCTCAGGTTTGCAACTACCATACAACTTCATGATTAATAAGAACTCTATCTATATGATGTATGAGCTTTACCAATGAAGAATTGCTGTATGAATCTGTTATGTGCAGGGAGTGAGCAAAGGTCTTGTAGCTGAGCAATTGCTTTCCACCATGAGGGAGAGAGGATTGTTACCAGACTTTGTTCTTTGCATTGGAGATGACAGATCCGACGAAGACATGTTCGAAGTGATAACCGGTGCTGTCGATGGCCACTCATTGCCGCCGTCGGCTGAAGTTTTTGCATGCACAGTCGGTCGGAAGCCCAGCAAGGCAAAGTACTATTTGGATGATACAGCTGAGATTGTCAGGTTGATGCAGGGTTTGGCTTCAGTCTCTGAACAATCATTAGAGACATTTGTGTCTGCACAGTAAAAGAACTGATACAAAAATGGCAGACTTTCATCTGGTAGTTTTATTGTAGGCATATCATGCTTATCCTTTGTGCATTTAAGACTTTATTTAGTAGGTTGGAAATGGGCTAATGTTTTTCATTTTATAACTTTACAGTGATGGAAAATTGTTTTTTTGTTCTCTTTTTAATCTGATAAACATTTGAATATGTTTCATTGATAACTTTTCTTCCTTAAAGTGGAAAAATTATCGTGTTCTGGAGCAGGTAACCAAAAGATGCCATACTATTTTTCTGCTACATAGGCAGAAACTTCATGGAGAGGAACCATATACAGGACAAGTAAAGAAATCGTCAGGAGGAAAAATGACATTCCTACCTGCTTAAATTGTAGAATTACAATTCTGAACATAACAGATGCAGAAGAGCATTTCTTGGCTGTGTGATTTAACTACTTAGGAACCATATTACTATTTACTTTACTACACTTATTTTTTATGTTTTGATCTTTAGCACTAAAATCTATCGTGTCGAAGTAGCTAAAAGCTCCAAATGGAATTCATAATATTACTGAATTGTCAGAACTACTTCGATATACCGTCTTTCATTTCAAATTATGTAATAGATATGTATGCGATTCTAGTCATTGTGTTTCCTTGTTTATAAAATATTTGATTCTTTCTCTTTCATACAATTCAGAATAACATATAAAATAGAAAAATGACTGGTATGGGAATCCATCTAAATGCAGTGAGCTAAAAAAAAAAAGAGATAGGGGTAATTGCTATTTAACTAGTAAATACAGTATGAGAAATTATTCTGTGTAGAGATCGGATGAAGAACACCTTTCGGAGATCAACCAGAAAGAGTCACGTCAGCGTACTGGCCATGGTACCGAGTATCCAGTCGCGGTACCAAGTAAAGGGGTGACCTGACTTATTCTGGTTGATCTCCGAATGACGTTCGGTGTCCACACATAATAATGAATCATTCTTCTAATGACCTGTGATATTAAACAAATATTAGCTTTAATTGATAAATGAATTTATCAAAACAATAAGATTTTAAATAGTATTTAGTGTGCTTTAACCTTAATCTAGCATAAATCCTGCTAAAAATAGATTAACAAATTGTAAAACATTAGTGAAAAACATTATATAGCCGCTAAGTCTAAGCGTGTGCCTTAGGCTTTATTTGAAATAATTTTTTGACTTATTTTTTCATAAGAAAAATAGTTGTAAAAAATAATATTTTTTTGATGCTTACTGTAAAATTGTCTTTAAAAAGTAAGTTTTGAAATTTCTTTCAAGTTATGGCTAAGATTTTATTTGGGACTGTTTAAATCTTCATTTTGGACAATTTTTTTGTTGCTCTCTAAAGCAACGTTTTACCATAAAAATTTCAAATTCGAGAAACGTCTATGCTAAAAAGTTGTTTTGAAAAGGCGTAAGAAAATTATCCGACAAATGAATAGATCTTCCCTAGCAAGAAATAGAAAGAAGACATGCACAATTTCGTAGCTCATTTTGATCTGTTGGTTAGAAGCTTTAGCTATCAGCCAAAAAATCTTAAATTTGAGTCTTAAGTAGGTAATAAGTTTTGCCATAATTAACCTAAATGTCCTAAAAAATAGGCAGTCGCAAATCTCAATGGACTTGTTTGATTCAAGTTATTCCACCTTTGAGTCTGATGTTATTTCCAAAAGTCTGTATGGGCTAGCAAACTCACAGCAATACAGATAGGAACTTCAGACTTTTTTTCATTATAGGACAAAAAACCAACAAAGTAAATGTAGCAATTTTTTGACTTTTAAGTCGTAAGAAATATTTTTTTTTATACAGACCCCAAATAATTTAGTTCAGGCTAATGATAATGGTGATACAAAAGACTTATCATGACTTTGTTTATGATCTGATCTTCTTGTTAAGCAAAGATTATACCTAATTTTATTTTAGGAAAGTGTGAATTTAAGAGTAAAGATGATCAACAATAAAATATTTATAAAAAGAGATCAAATATCACAAAAGATAACTTCAAAATTTGTATGATTTGGTTTAAATAAGTATATACTTATAGAAGAGGATGGAGGATTAAATCCATAAAAAAGGACCCACAATGAACAACGTACTAAATTACCACATAATTGTCCTCAAAATTTGAGTATGCTCCCTCTACAACAACAACATCAAGCCTTTATCCCCGCTACATGAGGTCGGCTACATGAATCATTTTTTTTCCATTCTGTCCGGTTAAGAGTCAAATTTTCATTTAGATCTAATAAAGAAATGTCATTTCTAATATTTTCTAACCAACTCTTTTTAGGTCCACCTCTACCTTGCTTAGCATAGGATAAATCTAATACATCTGCTCTCCTGATCGGGTCATCAAAAGGCAGTTGTTTTATGTGACCAAATCATCTAAGGTGACTCTCTGTAATCTTATATGCCGCTGGAGCTACTGATGTAGGGAGATCATCAAAGAAGCATCACAAACAAAGCTCCTCAGAGCTAGAACACACAAATAGTGAAAATACGACTAAATTCCCAAAATATATATTCATCATTCTTCCTTCTTACAACTGATATATTTATAAGCCACCAAGGAATAACCTAGAGAGACCTAGAGAAATCAAGAAAGTTTTAGAAACTTATAACAAACTTGTAACAAACTAAATCACCTATGCCTAAGGAATATTTTAACTAGATGCTCTGCATCAGCTACTCAAACCTTTTCACGTACATGCTCATTACATATCCTATCTCTAAGAGTAAAGCCGCTCATCCACCCGGGCATCCTCATCTCTGCAACACTTAACTTATTATTATGCTCCCTAAGTTATGGCTAAGATTTTATTTGGGACTGTTTAAATCTTCATTTTGGACAATTTTTTTGTTGCTCTCTAAAGCAACGTTTTACCATAAAAATTTCAAATTCGAGAAACGTCTATGCTAAAAAGTTGTTTTGAAAAGGCGTAAGAAAATTATCCGACAAATGAATAGATCTTCCCTAGCAAGAAATAGAAAGAAGACATGCACAATTTCGTAGCTCATTTTGATCTGTTGGTTAGAAGCTTTAGCTATCAGCCAAAAAATCTTAAATTTGAGTCTTAAGTAGGTAATAAGTTTTGCCATAATTAACCTAAATGTCCTAAAAAATAGGCAGTCGCAAATCTCAATGGACTTGTTTGATTCAAGTTATTCCACCTTTGAGTCTGATGTTATTTCCAAAAGTCTGTATGGGCTAGCAAACTCACAGCAATACAGATAGGAACTTCAGACTTTTTTTCATTATAGGACAAAAAACCAACAAAGTAAATGTGGCAATTTTTTGACTTTTAAGTCGGAAGAAATATTTTTTTTATGCAGACCTCAAATAATTTAGTTCAGGCTAATGATAATGGCGATACAAAAGACTTATCATGCCTTTGTTTATGATCTGATCTTCTTGTTAAGCAAAGATTATACCTAATTTTATTTTAGGAAAGTGTGAATTTAAGAGTAAAGATGATCAACAATAAAATATTTATAAAAAGAGATCAAATATCACAAAAGATAACTTCAAAATTTGTATGATTTGGTTTAAATAAGTATATACTTATAGAAGAGGATGGAGGATTAAATCCATAAAAAAGGAGCCTCTATGAACAACGTACTAAATTACCGCATAATTGTCCCTCTACAACAACAACAACAACAAGCTTTTATCCCACTACGTGAGGTCGGCTACATGAATCGTTTTTTCTCCATTGTGTCCAGTTAAGAGTCAAATTCTCATTTAGATCTAATAAAGAAATGTCATTTCTAATATTTTCTAACCAACTCTTTTTAGGTCCACCTCTACCTTGCTTAGCATAGGATAAATCTAATACATCTGCTCTCCTGATCGGGTCATCAAAAGGCAGTTGTTTTATGTGACCAAATCATCTAAGGTGACTCTCTGTAATCTTATATGCCGCTGGAGCTACTGATGTAGGGAGATCATCAAAGAAGCATCACAAACAAAGCTCCTCAGAGCTAGAACACACAAATAGTGAAAATACGACTAAATTCCCAAAATATATATTCATCATTCTTCCTTCTTACAACTGATATATTTATAAGCCGCCAAGGAATAGCCTAGAAAAAAACCTAGAGAAATCAAGAAAGTTTTAGAAACTTATAACAAACTTGTAACAAACTAAATCACCTATGCCTAAGAAATATTTTACTAGATGTTCTGCATCAGCTACTCCAACCTTTTTACGTACATGCTCATTTTGTATCTCATCTCTAAGAGTAAAGCCACTCATCCACCTGAGCATCCTCATCTCTACAACACCTAAATTATTATTATGCTCCCTTTGAAAAAAAATAAAATTTTCTAACATCCAAAATGACAACTTTTAACAAATTTCCGAGGGGAGCATTATGATTATTTCTATTATAACCCTTAACAACATAGGCCGAGACGAGCATTATGATTATTTCTATTATAACCCTTAACAACATAGGATAGTCCAAATATATCTCCTTCGATCATTTGGCATGTTTTAGACATCTCAATGATTCTTAGGAGCTCAAAATATAGAGTTTTTAGACTAGAATTTAGGGTTCTTGGGCTCACTTGATTGTTCTTGCCAAGATTTGTATTTCTATTACAAGCAAACAAATTTGGAGGAAATCCTCAATCTGAATGTAAAAGATAATTTATTTAGAACAAGAAAAACAAAGATAAAATTACAGTTAACAATGTTTAAACAAAAGAGACAACTAGACATCAACATATAATTCTAGGAAAACTTCAGTCTTGGAATTCAGAATCAAACTTATATTTCGTTTGGGACAGCTTTCTCATTGTTTCTTAAAGTAATTTTTGAGTACAAAAATTTGTACTAGAAAACTGCTTTAAAAATCAATAAAAAAGATGTCTCAAACAAAAAAAATCCTCACTATATTTTGTATTAATTAGATACTAATGCCCACCCATATATGATTGCATTCCTACATGCTAGTCAAATTAAAGACCAGAATTGCAATAGAAAGCAGAAAACCACATAAGCCACAATGAGCAATGCTGGCTTGGCTTTTTGGAGGTGGCGTGCCAAATGCCGGTGGCCTGAACAGTGGCGGCGAATCAATCGGCGAGGGCTCGACCCACGGCGATGGGTCAATTGATGGTGGTGGCTCGATTGTCGGTGACGGCTCGACCGGAGCTTTAGATTTTGAGATTTTGATGCTAACTTTCTGGCCAGCTTCACAATGGCCTGGGGCTCCACAGATGAAATATAGGTGTTCCTTGGACCTTATGGTTATAGAATCATAGCCTGTGTTGAACACAGCAATTGGTGCTTCTGTATTGCATTTGTGATAAGCTTGTTTGTTCACTTGCAGCACATTGTGTAATTGCTTGTCGTATTGAAACACTGCATGGCATCATTATCAAAATAAGAACACAAAAACTAATTATCTCTGTAGCTTTTATGCATTGATTAGAATTAATGGTCTATTTGGGGTAGTCTTTTCGGTGCTTTGTTTAGATAATAATCACAATTTTATTTAACTACTATTTTCTTATAAATTTTTCTTTAGAAATTTATATTTTGATTAAATGATTTTTACAATCAAAATAGTTAAGTTGATTTCCTAATAACAACTTCAAAATCAACTTTATAGAAAGCTACAACTATCCCAAACAGATCATAATTCTCCATATTTCATATAAATATTTTCAAATTTTATTACTTAATTTTCAAAATTATTGTGTATGCTTCTTATTTATTTGTTTTATTTAATATTTATTTGGTAAAATTTTTTCTCAATTTTCTTAAGATTAAGACTTTGTTTGGGATGACTTTCTTACTGCTTCTTAAAGCAGCTTTTTAGTACAACAAATAATTTTTTTTTACAAAAACTTCGTTTTAAAAAGCAATAAAAAAGTTGTCTCAAATGAAGCGTAAGTCTTCGTTTGGCATGGCTTTCTTACTGCTTCTTAAACTTATTTTTTAGTACAAAAGTTAAAACTTTTATACTCGAAAGCTGTTTTAAGAAGCAATAAAGAAGCCGTCCCAAATAAAGCCTTAGGCTTTTTTTAAGCCTTAAGCTTTTTTTTGGGACGGTTTTTTTACTACTTTATAAAGTTGTTTTCTATTACAAAAATTTCTTGAAGCAGTAAAAAAGCAGTGGTCTAAAATTTTCCCAAACGAAGTCTAAATCTTGCCTCCATCAACATCCCTATAAAAAATTGTATGCTAACCCTTCCAAGAAATTAAAATTTAATTTTAATAAAAAAAATAACATAACAAATTCTTATATTAATAAACAAAATAATTCAAACTTCAAAGATCAACTTATCCTTTATAATAAGCTCTTCATGCTTAAAATGAAATAAATTAGCAATGAGAACACTCACAAAGCTCATCTCCCACATAAAAAGCCTTTGATTTTGCCCAAGCAATGTACTTAGGCTTATCATTCAGAGTCCACCCTTTCTCATCCCCAACCTTGTAAGTAGCTCCATAGCCAAATCCCAAGCTCACCAACACCAGAAACAAGCACAGGCCCACTGCCTTTCCATCAAGAAAAGCCATTAATCCCTTCACCGAGCTTGAGCAAGAAGAAGAAAGACAGAGAGAGACTGCGAGCTTTAAAAGTTGTGCTTATTTTTTCCATTCCATCGCCTTATAAAAATAGGGATTAATATTATTGACGTATTTTTGGAAAGAAGAGACTCAGTAAATCTTTTGTTTGAATTGCTCACTATAATGCCATATCATCTACATAAAAATAACATTTATTAAATATTGAGGAATAAATTATAGAGATATCGAATTATATTTTTACTATCTTTGCTAAAATTAGAAAGAAAAATAAAATTCATAATGTGCCCGTTATTAATTTATAGTTAATATATGAATTATATGAACGGATGTTCGGCCTGTTGGGCCTTTTGACTGTAACTGGGCTTTATCATGGGCCCGAATGAAATATGCTGAACTCTCAAACAGGGCTGCAAACGAACCGAGCCGAGCCGAGCCGAGTATGTGAGTGTTCATGTTTGTGTTCATTTAATATCAGCTTGTTCAAGTTTGGTTCTTGTTTGTTCGAGCTTTATTGTTTGTGTTCATGTTTGGTTCATTTAAATTAATGAGTGTTCATGTTCGGTTCATGTTCAGTTCATGTTCGTTCGTTTAGTGCTTACTGAGCTTGCTCGCGAACATATTTAACGAATTTTTTTAACTATCAAACAAACATGTTCATGAACATATCTATGAAAAACACATTTATAATAAAAGCAATTGTCTATGTAACAAAAGCAATGATTATTTATATTTTTTAAATTCTATAGTCAAATATTAATTATTTTTATCGAGCCTATTCATGAGTAAAAATCGAACAAGAATCGAGCTTCTTATCGAGCTTAATGTCAAGGTTGTTCACGAACTTCAAATGATGTTGTTCGCGAACATAAATGAGCCGAACGCATTAGTGTTCAAGTTTGTTTATTTAAGAACCGAGTATTTAAAATATTGTTCAAGTTTGTTTGTTTAGTTAATTAAACGATCACAAACGAGCTTTAATCGAACCGAATAGCGAGTAGCTCGTCGAACGTTTTGTTCGCTTGCAGCCCTACTCTCAAATGAAGAGTTTGAACCTCACCAATAATATTTTACCATATCAAATTCTCTAAAACAGGCTGCCTCAATACACTCTATTCAAAACAAAACCTTTGGCTATCATGTTTATCCCGAATGATATCCATATTCTTCAAATAAATTTAATACCAAATATGCTTCCTATGTATTTATGGATTATAGCTCCAATCACAAAGGTTACAAATGGCTAAATCTGGGGCTGCAAATGAATTGAGCGTTCAACAAGCTACTTATGGCTCGACTCGATTATAGCTCATTCATGATCATTTGTTTAAGTAATAAAACAAATTTAAATGATTTTTTTTAAATACTCTACTATTAAATAAACAAACAAGAACAACTATATGTTCGGCTCATTTATATTTACAAATAATATCAATTAAAGATCGTGAACAAGCTCGATAAGAAGTTCGTTAATAAAGTTGATTAAATCATTATTTTGTATATTTTCACATAATTTTTAGTTTTATTATAATAAGTAATTATTATTATATAAAAAATTAATCACATTTTTTATGTTATATAATTTCATTATAATGAATTAGTTCATAAACAATAGGTATTTATTCGTATTTGTAATATTTTTGTTTAAAGTGCTCATGAACAAGCTTATTTATAAGAAAAATCATTTTATGAGATTATTTGTTCGTGAGCGGGCTCATTTGATAGATCGAAACCACTCCCTACATATGTTCAAGAATAACTCTAGGTGATTATTTGTTAGTAGGTTTGATAAAGCTTGTTTGTTTAAAGATCTATAAGCATAAACGTATCGAACATGAATCAAACACAATCCGAACATGAACCAAACACAATAAAAACATGAAAATCTATTCTTTTAAACAAATCAAGCTTAAACACAAGTAAAAAAGTTTAAATTGAACTCGAAACAAGTTTGAACAAGCTAGAAAACTCAAATATGAACAAGCACCTACTCAACTTGGCTCGATTCATTTGCAGTCCTTCCTAAATCGAGCCATTAGTTGAATAATTATCTCTAGACATGCCATTTTTTATGAAGATGTTTGTGCTTTCTTACACGGGACATTTAGGCTACATTTAGGATGGCTTTCTTGAAGTTACCTGCTTCACATCATTATTACTGCCACCATGAAGTTCTCCTTTTTGTTTGATGCTTATTTTATGAATTTTTTTTTTTTTTAAATTATCTTTATAATCATGATGAGTTTTATAGACTTCAAAATTATGATGAGTTTTAAAAAAATCGACGCTGCCCCTGGGCCTGATGGTTACTCTTTTGAGTTTTATAAGAAAACTTGGCAAGTGCTTGGTCCTAATTTCTGTAGGGCTGTTAAGTGTTTTTTCTCTAATGCTTACCTTCCTAAAGCTACTAAAGCCACTGCCATTGCCTTAATTCCAAAAAACACTCACATTACAGATTATAGACCCATTTCATTATGCAATGTGTTTTATAAAGTGGTGGCCAAGTTACTTGCTAACAGACTTAAAGAGGTTCTTCCTCTTATCATCCATGATAGCCAAGTGGGTTTTATTGTCAAGCGTTGTTCTTCTGATAATATTATTTTGGCAGCTGACTTGTTAAGGGAGTTTAATGCTAATAACAATCTTTTTTGTACTAAGTTGGACATCCGAAAAGCTTTTGACTCTCTCTAGATAATTTCTATTACATCGCTTAAAAATTAAAGGTTTTCCTGAGCCTTTCATGATCAAAGTTGTATATCTGATGTCTATTTTTCGGTTTGCATCAATTGTTCTCTTGAAGGTTTTTTCAAGTCCTCTTCTGGACTTAGACAGGGATGTCCATTATCCCCCCTCCTTTTTTGTATTGCAATGGATGGACTCTCTTGCTGCCTTCAACCTAATCTTTTTAAAGGTATCACTTGCAATGGTGTTACGGTGAACCACCTGATGTACGCTGATGATCTTTTAGTGTTTGGGAAAGCTGATCAAGATAATGCGCTTATTTGGTAAACTCCTTAAATAGATTTGATGATGCTTCTAACCTCATTGTTAACCCTACAAAAAGCTCTATTATCTTTGTTAAAGATGTCAAATCTCCTTCATCTATTGCTGAGTTACTTGGAATTCATCTATCCAATTCTTTCCTTACCTACCTTGGCCTTCCGATCTCTCCTTTCAGACTCAAGTTTTCTCACTTCCAATCCCTATTGAGCAGAATTTCTGCTCTACTTGCGGGTTGGAAAGTTAAGTTTATGACTTTTGCAGGGCTGCTTCAATTTCTTAAATTTACTATTGCTAATACGATAGCTAATTGGATAAGAGGAGCCATAATACCTAAAAGATGTAGATCTATCATTGCTAAGCTCTGTTCTAAATTTTTGCTGCATGGGAACATTGTGGATAAGAAACTTCATTTAATTGCTTGGAGCAGTATTACTAAACCCAAAATTCATGGTGGTCTGGGTATTCTTTCCTTTGATGCTTACTATTTTTGTGTTGCTTGTTCGTTCATTTGGAAGCTCTATAATTCTAACAGCCTTGTGGGGAATTAGTTTAAAGCAAAGTTTGTGTCACCCTGGAAACCTTATCCTGCGTCTTCTTCCAGTTTCTGGAAAATGATATGCTCTCATGCTACTGCTATCAAGCACTGCCTCACCTTCTCGGTTGGTCCTAATTGCGGTTATTCCTTTTTCTGGGACCCTTGGCTTAATGGTAATCTTTTGGGTGCTGCTTTTTCTGATGAGGCTCTCTTGCTCATGTTGGAAATTTCATTTTTAATGGTGCTTGGTGTTTACCGAATTACTTTCCTTCTAATGTTAAAGCTGAGATCTTAAATATTCGTATTTTAGAGGAATCGGTTTTGATGTGGGATGGTACTAGTATCACAAGTTTTAAGCTGTTTACTACTCAATTTTACTCTAATTTAGAGAAGGTTGCCTGGCAAGATTTTGTTTGGTATAAAAAAGCTTCTCTTAAGTTTGCCTGTTACACTTGGATGGCTCTGATTGGTAAGCTTAAATGCGCTGATATTCTTATGAGGAAAGGTATTAATGTATCTGGAGATTGCTCCTTCTGCAAATCACATCGGGAGACTCTCCAGCACCTATTTTTTAAATGTGATTTTACCTTTTCTGTGTTGTTGTTAGTTCTGCCTATTTTCCATAGTTTTTTGTACAAGCCTAATCTATTTTTGGCCTTTGATTTTCTGGACTCTGCTTTCTCTTCTTCTTCTTTAGAGAAAATCTTTTGTTTCTCTATCATGGCTTGCACGATTTATCACATTTGGAGGGAGAGAAACAACAGGCGTTTCTCTAATGCTTGGCTGTCCCCTATGGCGGTTGCTGATTGTATTAAATCTATTATCAGAAAGAAAGTGAATTCTTGGAAAAATATTGATAGGCTCAAACATAAATATGCTGGTATTTTTTGAGATTGGTGGTGCTGCTCAGTGGTTTTGGCATTGTTATGCTGGAATGTTATATTTTTTTGGCTGGGATGTTGATGTTTACTGGAAGGTTTTTGACTGGCTCTTACAGTTATATGCTGAATTGTTTGGACTTTGGCTGCTGGAGTCAGTGTTTTCTTCTCTATTCTGCCGGTTTGGCTATATATATTTTTGGCCTGGACGATGTTGTTAAGAGAGCACTGCGGGACTGGCAATCGTGACGGTTTCTTTGGCCCCTTGGATGGTCCTGCGCTTGGATTTTTTTGGCCCCCGTTTTGCTGGCCAGTGGCAATCGGGGCTGAAATTTTGGTTGTTGGTGTTTTTTTTATGCCAGTTTCTTTACTGAATTATGATGTATTTTTGCGATGCTCTTTTGGTTTTGCCTTGTATAAAATCTATTATCATAAAGAAAGTGAATTCTTGGAAAAATATTGATAGGCTCAAACATAAATATGCTGGTATTTTTTGAGATTGGTGATGTTGCTCAGTGGTTTTGGCATTGTTATGCTGGAAGGTTATATCTTTTTGGCTGGGATGTTGATGTTTACTGGAAGGTTTTTGACTGGCTCTTACAGCTATATGCTGAATTGTTTGGACTTTGGCTGCTGGAGTCAGTGTTTTCTTCTCTATTCTGCCGGTTTGGCTATATATATTTTTGGCCTGAACGATGTTGTAAAGAGAGCACTGCAGGACTGACAATCATGACGGTTTCTTTGGCCCCTTGGATGGTCCTGCACCTGGATTTTTTTGGCCCCCGTTTTGATGGCCAGTGGCAATCGGGGCTAAAATTTTGGTTGGTGGTGTTTTTCTTATGCCAGTTTCTTTACTGAATTATGATGTATTTTTGCGACGCTCTCTTGGTTTTTCATGAACCAAACACAATCCGAACATGAACCAAACACAAAACAAACATGAAAATCTATTCTTTTAAACAAATCAAGCTTAAACACAAGAAAAAAAGCTCGAATTGAACTCGAAACAAGTTTGAACAAGCTAAAAGGCTCAAATATAAACAAGCACCTACTCAACTTGGCTTGGTTCATTTACAGGCCTTCCTAAATCGAGCCATTAGTTGAATAATTATCTCTAGACATGCCTTTTTTACAAAGATGTTTGCCCCTATAATCATCAATCTACTCCCCTGCCTACATCCACCAATAACTTTTTGGCTTCACCTTTCCCATTTGTGCCAACTTAAATCTCTAAAATCCAAAATACATCCATACCTCATACAACTCCATCATTGCATTCATTCACCTCTGAATCCTCCTTGTTCTTCTCAAGTTATCAAACATGTTATTTGGAGAAGAGCTATATCTCAAGAATTCTAAGCTCTTCAAAGCCAAGTCACATGGGCTCTCATCCCTTCTTTCCCTTCTAAGAACATATTTGGCTATAAATGGACTTATAAAACCAAGCTCCACTCACATGGCCTAGTAACTTGCTACAAAGCTTGTCTCGAAGCTCAAGCTTATAAACAACAATATGAAGTTAATTATCTTGAGACGTTCATTCCCTCGCCAAAATACCCACAATATACATTCTACTAATATTGGCTTTAAGAAATCAATGGTCAATCCAGCACAACTAGATGTTTGTAATGCTTTCTTACATGGGACATTTAGGACGTCTTTCTTATTGCTTTCTGAAGCAGCTTTTAATACAAAAATTAAAACTTTTATACTAAAAAGTTATTTTAAACAATAAGAAAACCATTCCAAATAAAACCTTAATGAAACTTTCCACATGCTTCACAACATCCTACATATATTTCCTCCAAAGGAAAGTCAATTACATTCTCAAACATGCTCCAAAACAATAATTTGCAAAATTTTCAAGTCACTTATAAAGTCTAGAATTTAACAAGTTTGACTAATCCTTTTCTTCCCCTTTTATCTAGATCATAATATCTTTTTACTTGTATATATTGATGATAATTTTTGACCGTCAACAACCACCATTGTCATCACCTCATTTCCTTAAATTCTCAACCACATATTTAAGCTTCATTTGGAACAACTTTCTTATTACTTTATAAATTTTTTAGCACAAAATTTTTTTGAAGTTATCTGCTTCACATCATTATTAATGCCACCATGAAGTTCTCCTTTTTCTTTGATGCTTATTTTAAGAACTAAAAAAAAATTATCTTTATAATCATGATGAGTTCTATAGGCTTCAAAATTATATTGACATAACCGATAGCACAAACAACTAAATTTTGATCAAAATATCATTTACAAAATCTACTCCGCTAGAGCCTGCTCAAAGGTAGATTTTTCCCCATCCATGCACAAAAGTGTAAAGGTTTAAAAAGAAGAAAAGCTATAAAACCATGATACATGCATCATAAATATCAATAACAAAAACAAATGCACAATAAACAAAAGCAATACAAATTAAATAGCTCATTCATTCCGTTGTTTCCAAAATGAGAAAAAAAGATCAAAATGATCTCTTGACTTTTTTATGCAGGATCAAAATGATCATCAACTATATTAAATGATCATTTTGATTTCTCGAATATTTCCATGGTGATACTATTTTAATTCCTTAGACCAAAATGACCCTTCAATATAATTAGAAATTATTTTTGATCTTTCATAAAGAATCACGAGATCATTTTAATCCTTCTCTTTTCAAAAGTAACATATTTTTTTATCAGGAAATCATATTCATTATGGAAAGGGATAACTGAGCAAGAAAGAAACTGCATTACTGTCACCATACATTTATTTAAAAGGGAATTTAAAGCATGACACGAGAATACCAATGTGCTTTAAATAAAACAGACGATAATAATAAGGGACAAATCAAGCTGATGATTTGATCCCTATGCAAAGGACACAAATAAGAAGCACAATGATGAAATAATGAAGATGTCTTAGGTTTGCTTCCATAGTATGGTAGTCTCCGCAATCATCGATGTCACTATATAGGGATCCATATTCGAAGCTGGCCTCCTATCCTCAAAATAACCTGAATAAATAATATGATGTTCATTTTATGTAGTTTGTAATGAATATAGTTTTTGAGATGAAAATTTTTATACTAAAAAAATTGCTTTAGAAAGCAGCAAAAAAGTTGTCCCAAATGAAGCCATAAAGTGTTGTATTAAAACTATACAGAACTTACCTTTTCCATCCTTTTCAGTTTCGCGACCAACACGAACTGAAGCTCCGCGATTCGCAACACCCTGATAGTAAAATTATATTTGAAAGTTAATACAACAACATCATCAAATCTTTGTTCCATTACGTGGGATCAGTTACATGAATCTTTTTTCTCTATTGTGTAATGATTTATAAGTTTAAGAATGTACCCATGAGAAAGTATTGATATCAGCGGTTTCATGCCGGCCTGTGAGGCGGCGTTCATTGCCTTCACCATAGGCAGAAATGTGCTCCTTGTGCCTAAGTTTAAGCTTTTCAATTGCTTTCTTTATAATTTCAAAGCCACCTTCACTCCTCATTGATTTTGTGCTGAGAATGACAATCCTCCAAATCAGTAAAACAAATAATTCCAAACATAAAGGAAGAGAGAATTTTGGATCCCTATAAACTTAAAGACAAAATTCTTGATGAGTCTGAAAGTTTACCTATAGTTGGTATGAGCACCAGCACCATTCCAATCCCCCTAAAACACATTTTTGAATTTAATGCAAATTATCAAATTATAGAAAAAAAATATAAAAATTTTCTAAGGATAAAGAGCTATGTATTCTTATTCAAACAGTCAACCTGGATAGGCTTTGGATCAAAGGAAAGAACCACGCCAGCAATCTCAGTGATTCTCTGTTTACAGAAATAAAAAAGGCAGCATGTCAGAACAATGATTTAAGTATATATTGATGACAGAAAATGGATTTCGTTCAATATATAGTTATAATGATCACTGATTTAGTTCTCTAAAAAATAAAGGCGTCGTCTGGGTCAGCTTTATTATTGCTTCTTAAAGCAGTTTTTTAACATCAAAATTTAATAAAAAAATCTGCTTTAAGAAGCAGCAAGAAAGCCGCCTCAAACGAAACCAAAATCATCATATCCTCTTACAAAAAAAAAAGAGTTGCATCCCTGAGTGATAGCCGATCGAAAATGTAAACGTAAACATAGATGATTTTCTAAGCAGATTTTCCTTATGAAACAAAACAACTTTTCATCAAAATAAAGTAGGATAAAAAGATTTCCAGGTGCAAGCTTATTGAATACTTATCATTTACCTCAAGTATATATCGAGCAACCCAGAGTTGATCACCAGAAGAGATTCCAACAGATGGACCAACTTGAAATTCCCACTGCAAATATACATTGTTTTCAAAAATGAAATCAACAAGAAATATATTATGGCTTCGTTTGGGACAGTCTTCTTATTGCTGCTTAAAGCACCTTTCTAATATAAAAATTAAAAAACTTGTATTAGAAAGCTACTTTAAGAAACATTAAGAAAGCCATCCCAAACAAAGCCTATAAGGTTTATTTGTTCAGAAAAGGAATAAAAGGAAGCAAGGGATTACCTGACCAGGCATCACCTCTCCATTGATGCCACTTATATTGATTCCAGCATAAAGACAAGCCTTGTAATGAGCATTAACAATGTCACGTCCAAACGACTTGTCAGCACCAGCTGAGCAATAGTAGGGGCCCTGATACAAAATTACATAGATTATACATTAATCAAACATAAAATCATCATTGCTGGTTCAAATCTGGAGCAGAATGGTTGAGGATTAATGCTCAGTCAACAATCAATCGTAGAACGTCGTGACTAATTATGAAATGTATAAGAGATTAAGAAAGAGTTTAATTAGACATAAGAAGCTGCAACTTACCAGGTAGTAGCAGCTTAAAGAAATTATCAATATTGGCAGCGCAGATAAGGAAAGCGTTTGCTTTAGATATTAAACAATATAATTAGCTTAGTCAATAACATATATTTGGACATAAAAAATTGAAAATATGAAGATATTTGACACTAAAAAGCTTCATTTAGCAACTGCATTTGATGTTGTACTTTTATGGCATATGAAATAAAATCATCATATTCTACATTTGGTGAAACCCATATGCTTATGAAATCCTATAAGGAAGAAAAGATTCAAATCCAAAAAGAAAATTTTCTATGACCATAACTTCTTTTCAAAAAATTAAGCAGATAAATACTCTAGCAAATGTTTAAGGGAGATTGAGTCAAAGATTGACTAAAGTTAGATCAAATAAACCACTGATCAAATTTATTTTCAACTAAAAAGCTTAAGCTATTGGTGACATACAATCACTCAGGATCCATTCAAGAAACCTTTCTCATTGCTTTGCCTATCAAACCGCAACCACAATTCCATTTGGATACAATTTTTTTCTGCTTACTTGCTACTTACCAAAAATTTATGTGATAAAAAGCTGCTTTTTACCACCAAATATGCTAATGTGTGGTAGTTGTAGGAAAATAGCTGTCTAATTTTTTTCAAAAAGAATAAATCTATAATATCTACAACATCTTTCAAAAAAATTAATTTCTTCAAAACAGCTCCACAACCACCTTCACAGAATGCTACAATTATACAGAAGTAACTCTTAGCATCCTCATCCGAAAGCTATAGTTTTTTACTTTTTATAAAGATTATTCTAAAACTATTGTGAGAAAAAAAGAAATTTAAAAACTATTATAAAAATATGTTCTTTTTTTTAAAAGTTGAACAACAATTTTCTTTTAGCCACTACACATTGATAGATCAAGTTGCAAAAAGCCAAATAAACTTTAAGAAAGTATCAAGAAAGTAGTAACCAAATGAAATGTTGATAATGATCTACAAGTAAATTAGTAAGAAAGCTGCCCCAAGCAAACCCTGACATATTTCTAAGAAAAACAAAATTTTCAACCATATGACATATAATTAAAATCAAAATCTCAAGTGCATTACCATAATGAAACCTAATTTATTACCTGAGGACCAGGGAAACCACCCACCGGCCATCCGAGGGGCCAATTGACATCTTTTTGAAGGAGGGTGTATTCTTGCTCAATTCCATACCTAAAAGAATCAACACCCAAAAATGATGAAATATTATAGCATAAAGTGATAAAGAAAATATTTGCTAAGTTCAATTAGGAAACATGATCTATATGAAAAAAATGTTACCATGGTTCTTCAGCCTTTACATCAGGATGTTCAAAAATTTTTGCAGCACTGTGCCTTTTGTTTGTTGGAATAGGCTCTCCTGCTGGTGTGTAACAGTCACACATTACCTATATGTAAAGAATCCAAAACATGAATGTAAGAAAACAAAGCATTACTATTGCTATAGAACAAAATACTGTACTGTGATAAAATCAAAATTAATCAATAACTACTCACAAGAATATTGTTCCCCCTCCTAAAAGGATCCCTAAAGATAGCCTGAGGACTGCAAGTACAAAAAACAAAAGAGTAAACATTTAACTTATAAACATACAAAAAATATAGTAAAGAAATCAAAAATTAGGATAAGCTTTAAGGCAGAAAAGGGGGCAAATTATTAGGTCCGTTCACTGGACATAAATCTGCATCCGGATTGTCTGCGCTTTTAATGTGCTTTTATTGTGCTTTTGATTTATTTTTTACAAAAGAGCAGCTAATACATAATTTTAATTGCATATTAGCTGCCCTTTTACTGAGTGTTTGAAAAGCGCAACAAAAGCGCAGCATATTTGTTGCGCTTTTGCTTTATTTTTGCAAATACTCAACAAAAAAGCAACTAATATGTAATTAAAATTGCGTATTAGCTGCCCTTTTGCAAAAATACATCGAAAGCTCATTAAAAGCGCAACAATCCGGATGCAAATTTAGGTTCGGTGACCGGACCTAATAATTTGCAAGAAAAGGGAAGATGAAACTTACTACAAAATCACTTCACTATCCTCTCCAGGAGCTTGACCTGTACTCGAGCCATCATAGTTCCATTTTGGGAGCTTGCTAGGATCACTAACAGGTCCTGGAAGAGTCTGCAAAATGATAATATTTGATATAACCGCATGGCCAAAATCTGTAACTAAAATGATTTTAAAATCCCTAAACACGAAGGTCTTACCCTTGCTTTGCTCCTCAAGTCCAAACCAGATCCACCAATCCTACAGATTTGGGGAAGGGGAAAGATATAAGAGGCGTCAAAAAGACAAAAAGGTATAAAAACGAAAGTGAATTATCCTTTGAAATCAATCAAGGAAACAAGCACAAGATCTCCAGGCCAGCCGAGATCCATGCAGAAATCCAAGGACAAAAATCAATCATGAAATTATTCATGGAAAAACAAATAAAGATTGTGGTTCAAAGAAAACCTACAGTAAAAACAAAGACGGGACTCTCTTTTGAAGTTCTGGAATATAAAACGTTGAAAAATACAATATAAGATATGAAGAACAGATTGAAAATGAAAACCCAGCATTCAATAGATCACCAGAACAACCAAGAAATTAAAAAAAAAAAAAGAGGATGCCAAAAGAACTCATGATTTCTCATCATAAAATCGCAAGGAAAAACATTAAACATCTATTGAGAACCAAACATTAAAAAAAACAAACTTTCTCAAATGGAAAGGGAACCAAAGAAAGAGATCAAATAGGAAGGAGAAAAAAGCTTACCATATGTACTCTGCTATGATTTTCTCTGTATGATCAGAAAGATTAATGTTTTGGAGATCCACAAGCAGCGACATGGTAGAGAAGGGAGAGATTTCTGAAGAACAAAGATGAACAAAGATGTTGAAAGAATGGACCTTTAAAGGAAAGTATACCAACGCATCAGCAAAAGGAAGGCAAGACCTTTAAGGATGGTTGTTAGCTAATTGCGGATATAAGTGTGACTAACTAAATTTTTCAAAAAAAAAAAAAAAAACATAAATAAATTGTAGAAGCTCCGAAATCTCGTGCAAGCCAGACGTTTTCACCATCATTTAAAAAATTAAAAAAAAAATTCAAATTTTCCTTCTCAAAATGAGCTGGATTTTGAACTTTTTTCCGGAAAAAGTTAGGTGAGCCCATGCTTCTAAAAATAGTGTTGAAGAATTTACACTCAAATTGTATCTGGCGTGAATTTTTACATTAAAAAATAATTTTGAAAATTTGCAAGTATTATTGATGAGAGGCATCTCATTAAATTTTTGTTCATGATTTACATCCATTTATGTAATCCATATTTTCTCAATCATGAATACTTGATAGCATCCACTCATGTGCAATTGAACTTGATATATAATAGGGGTGCAAGGAAGTCGAGCTGATTCGGGCTTGACGAGTCGAGCACGAACAAGATTTTGAGCTTGATGGACTTATCAAGCTCGAGTTTGAGCAACCCTCTGCTTTACTCGATTACTCGTCGAACGGCTCGTGGAAATGAACGTCGGGATCGCAGTCGAACACAAAGGCGGAACTGAATGTCCGGAAATCGGGATCATAGTTAGGCGCGGAGGCAGAACGGAACGTAGAGATCACACGCGAGAAGACGAATCGCACCATAATATCGTATGCAGGAGGAAAGGCAGGAATATGACTCACACGCGGGGGGAAGTGGGATCGGAGCTCGGGCATGCGGAAAAACAAAACCACGGGAGAATTTGAAGGTGGGAAGACAGGGATGAGGGCAGGAAAAAGAAGCCGCGGTCGGGAAACAAAAGCTTGGACGCTGGGCCTGAGCTCAAACTCAATGAGCTTGTTTTCCCCTGGCAATCTAAGTTCGACTTGAGTTTGAGCTAGATATTTGGCTCCTAAGTCGAGATCGAATAAGGCCAGACTCGAGCTTGACTCGACTCATTTGCACCCTTAATATATGCTACACAAATCATCTTAATATATTCGTTGATAGCTTTATCTATCAACTAAGAATTCTTGGGTTTGAAGTCTACGTATAAGTTCATATTGCAATTTTTTAGATACGTTGGGTTATTATGTTGTAGTACCAAATTTAGATATAAATTCTAAGCTGCCCTTTTGCAAAAATACATCGAAAGCTCATTAAAAGCGCAACAATCCGGATGCAAATTTAGGTTCGGTGACCGGACCTAATAATTTGCAAGAAAAGGGAAGATGAAACTTACTACAAAATCACTTCACTATCCTCTCCAGGAGCTTGACCTGTACTCGAGCCATCATAGTTCCATTTTGGGAGCTTGCTAGGATCACTCACAGGTCCTGGAAGAGTCTGCAAAATGATAATATTTGATATAACCGCGTGGCTGAAATCTGTAACTAAAATGATTTTAAAATCCCTAAACACGAAGGTCTTACCCTTGCTTTGCTCCTCAAGTCCAAACCAGATCCACCAATCCTACAGATTTGGGGAAGGGGAAAGATATAAGAGGCGTCAAAAAGACAAAAAGGTATAAAAACGAAAGTGAATTATCCTTTGAAATCAATCAAGGAAACAAGCACAAGATCTCCAGGCCAGCCGAGATCCATGCAGAAATCCAAGGACAAAAATCAATCATGAAATTATTCATGGAAAAACAAATAAAGATTGTGGTTCAAAGAAAACCTACAGTAAAAACAAAGACGGGACTCTCTTTTGAAGTTCTGTAATATAAAACGTTGAAAAATACAATATAAGATATGAAGAACAGATTGGAAATGAAAATCCAGCATTCAATAGATCACCAGAACAACCAAGAAATTAAAAAAAAAAAAAGAGGATGCCAAAAGAACTCATGATTTCTCATAAAAAGATGCCAAAAGAACTCATGATTTCTCATCATAAAATCGCAAGGAAAAACATTAAACATCTATTGAGAACCAAACATTAAAAAAAACAAACTTTCTCAAATGGAAAGGGACCCAAAGAAAGAGATCAAATAGGAAGGAGAAAAAAGCTTACCATATGTACTCTGCTATGATTTTCTCTGTATGATCAGAAAGATTAATGTTTTGGAGATCCACAAGCAGCGACATGGTAGAGAAGGGAGAGATTTCTGAAGAACAAAGATGAACAAAGATGTTGAAAGAATGGACCTTTAAAGGAAAGTATACCAACGCATCAGCAAAAGGAAGGCAAGACCTTTAAGGATGGTTGTTAGCTAATTGCGGATATAAGTGTGACTAACTAAATTTTTCAAAAAAAAAAAAAAAAAAAAAAAAAACATAAATAAATTGTTGAAGCTCCGAAATCTCGTGCAAGCCAGACGTTTTCACCATCATTTAAAAAATAAAAAATAAAAATTCAAATTTTCCTTCTCAAAATGAGCTGGATTTTGAACTTTTTTCCGGAAAAAGTTAGGTGAGCCCATGCTTCTAAAAATAGTGTTGAAGAATTTACACTCAAATTGTATCTGGCGTGATTTTTTACATTAAAAAATAATTTTGAAATTTTGCAAGTATTTTTTATGAGAGGCATCTCATTAAATTTTTATTCATGATTTACATCCATTTATGTAATCCTTATTTTCTCAATCATGAATACTTGATAGTATCCACTCATATGCAACTGAACTTGATATGTAATAGGGGTGCAATCAAGTCGAGCTGACTCGGGCTTGACGAGTTGAGCACGAACAAGATTTTGAGCTCGACGGACTTATCAAGCTCGAGTTTTAGCAACCCTCTGCTTGACTTGATTACTCGTCGAGCGGCTCATGGAAATGAACGTCGGGATCGCAGTCAAACACAAAGGCGGAACTGAATGTCCGGAAATCGGGATCATAGTTAGGCGCGGAGGCAGAACGGAACGTAGAGATCACACGCGAGAAGACGGATCGCACCATAATATCGCATGCAGGAAGAAATGTAGGAATATGACTCACACGCGGGGGGAAGTGGGATCGGAGCTCGTGCATGCGGAAAAACAAAACCACAGGAGAAATGGAAGGTAGGAAGACAGGGATGAGGGCAGGAAAAAGAAGCCACGATCGGGAAACAAAAGCTTGGACACGGGGCCAGAGCTTGAACTCGACGAGCAACTCAATGAGCTTGTTTTCCCCTGGCAATCTGAGTTCGACTGGAGTTTAAGCTAGATATTTGGCTCGTAAGTAGAGATCGAATAAGGTCAAACTCAAGCTCGACTCGACTCATTTGCACCCTTCATATATGCTACACAAATCATCTTAATATATTCGTTGATAGCTTTATCTATCAACTAAGAATACTTGGGTTTGAAGTCTAAGTATAAGTTCATATTGCAATTTTTTAGATATGTTTGGGTTATTATGTTGTAGTGACAAATTTAGATATGGATTTTAAGGCAAACTTTAAATTATAAGTCTTAACCCTTCAAGAATATAATCCACATTTATAATAATTTTTAACTTAAATAATAAATTATCTCTCTTAAATTGTTAAATCAAACATATCATAGATTGGGTTGCCTCTCAGTTTTCTAGAATTATGCACCTCTTACTTTTCTCCTTTGACCTACTAAGAACTATCAACATTGAGCTTTCTCCTTGAAAAAATTTTATTTCTTTCTTTGTCTTCTATATTGTAATCAAAGGGTATGAAATAATTGCTTTAATCTAGAGTCTTCTTAAGAGTTCCCCTCTTAAGATGCAATTTTTTTTTTTTTTAGGGGAAACCCACGGAAGGGTCTACGCGTTGATATAATAGAGAAGTTACAAGGTCCTTAAAGGGACCTCGAGCTTGACTAATGCTCAAAAGAGTTACAATCCAAAAATTAAAAAAACCTATAAGCTCAAGGTCCCTACTAATCAAAAATACAATGAAATCTAAGGACATTCTACGGTGCTCAAGAATGAGCACCCAAAAAGAGAGGAGCCAGATCAAAACAACATTCAACATAAGCTCCAGGCCAGAACCAAAAACCACAGCAACACTGAAAACCATCTGCAAAAGAGAAGCAAAGGCAACCTAGAAGGAAAATTAACAAGAAAAGGCTCATACCAGAAAAAAGAGAATCCTCCTTAAAAAGAGAAAGATTGATATCTCTGTAAAAGAAACACAAAATGTTAGTAAAGAAAAAAAACAGCAAAAGAAAACAACCTCCAGCTCGGGCCATAAAAACCCCAAAACTGCACCAAGAAACCACCACAATCCGTCTCCATCCAAGACCCCTCCAAACACAAACCCCACTCAGCAACACAGCAGGAACAACCCAGTAATCTGGAACCACCCAGCCAGAGAAAAAGAACAAATACACACAACCAAACCATGATAGAGTCCTGAAGAACCAAGATAGGAAAAAACACAATAAAAAACAACAAGCTATAAACAATGCACCAAGTAAAACACTGGAACCCCGACCAAAAAGACCAAAACAACCACAAACTCCCCAACCAGACCACAATAAACAGAACCACACCAACCGAAAACAACAAAACAGAACAGAAGACAACCGACCGAACCCCAATACAGAAATAACACCTAGGAATTTGCTCTTATAAGGAATTAAGAATTCTAGATTAAAATAAACTCTATTTTATTCCAATAAAATAGGGGGAAAATCCTTAAGTGCATATTTTCTTTTTAAAATCATTTTTATTTTCAAATATCCTTGTATAATGTTAGTATTGTCTCCCCAAATAATATGGCATTCTCTTTATTATATTTGATATTATAACTTGTGAATTTTATAAGATACCTTTTAGAATATTACATTTGTCTTTCAAGATGATATATTATTCTCCTTATTGCATTTAATTATAGGAATTGATGAATTTTTAAAACCAATTTCTCATTTTGAACACTTTCTATAAAATATCATATTTATCTTCTAAGATGTTATGTTATTCTTTAAATTATATTTGACTATAGAAATCATATTTTTTAAACCCTATTTTGGCATTGAAACCATTGTAAAATATTATATCATTCTCCAAAGATAGTATTTTATTCTTAATATAGTATTCAATTTCAAAATAAGAAAATACCGAATCTACGAGGCATTTATTTTCTCCATAGATGACTATTCCATGTGTCCTCTTAAATTAACTATGTTCTTCATACGTTCTATTAATTTGATATTTCTCTACTATTTTTGAAGTTGAGGGACCACAATGAGTATACATATGTAGCTCATACTCTCTATGTAAGGTCCAAAACTAATATCCAAAGACAAATCTTCTATGATATAAATGAAGCTTAATCTTATCAGGTTTAAAATAAACTTTATTTTTATGCTTTGAGCATGAACATCTGAATATTTCATATGATTTAAATGAATATAGTTAACATGCGACATGAATAAAATGTTGAACTTCCTCAATAAATCCATCTGTAAATGTTTTTTCTCTCGAATTCTATCATATATCCAACACCTCTCCTCTCATATATTCATATGGACCTTGAATTAATAACCCTAAAAATAGAATAATTGTAGAAAAATATGTTATTATCATAGGTAACTACAATAAGAGCTCTACATATATAATATTCATAAACTTTGATAATGATTGTATTAGTTATATTTTATATTATTCTATTTCATTTTTGTTGTCATAGTTGCATAAATGGGCATTCCTCATCATGATTAAATTCATCATCCTAGTGCTCCAATGCATTATATTCATTTTAAATAATTGATGTACATACTCAAACTCATGTATACATCACTCAAATGCATGTATGCATCACTCAAACTCATATATAATCATTCAAACTCAAGTTCTCTTTTAATCTTTAAACAAACTCATCAGTTTTCCCTAATGTTGTGATAATCACTATATGTATGAAATTACATATCATTAAGTGCACAATGAGCTCTCTAAACACTAAATACCATGTATTCTAACGGTTGAAATTGTATTAAAAAAATGAGCAAAAAGAATGTGTTTTACCTCTTAAATCTCAATGAACTTTGAAGAAATAAGCAAAAAACCACCTGGATTGATGAAGGGGGCGAAGCAAGTGAAATGATCGATGTTGGGAGCTATCATGTGAAAATGAAGGAAGAAGATGAGTTGGAGAAAAATAGTGCTTTTTCCGGCAGAAATTTTCATCGATAATTAAGTAATTTTTTGCAGTAGGAAATCCAACGAAAAAAGAATAGGGCACTTACCACCGACCGAATTTCTGACAAACTAACCGTCGAAATTTTCCAACAGCCTGTCCATCGGGAATCGTTGTTTTTCCTATAGTGTAATATTTATTAATTTAGAGAAAGCATATTATAAAGCTCCAAGAGAAGTGCTATGAAGAGTTCTAGAAAAGAAAGGGACTAATAATGTTTATAGTCAAGTCATTAAGAATTTGTATGCATGAGCTATTATTTGTGTTCAAACGCAATGTGGTTTGACCAATTATTTTCTTATATTAGTTGGATTAATTAAGGATCAACTTTAAGCCCATACATCGTGTATGCTTTTTGCTGATGAAATTCTTCTTGTTGATAAGACTAGATCGAGAGGGAGTTGAAGGTAAACTTAAATTATATATATATAATGATTGTTTGCATGGGGTAAACTTGTATACACATTCAACCATTGATAAATTAAAAAATTAGTCATGAGTAATATTCACAATATTATTGTAAAATATATATTTCTATGTAGGAATTTTTATAATTATCAATATACTCACAAAAATATTTAAAATAGTGTGCAATTCAGAATACATTATGAAAATTTATATATTTTTTATCTACGTGACTAAATATTCTATTCTACCACATATCAAAAATTAAACAATTAAAAATTGTTAAATCTTCATAAATTTGTGTTTATAGAAACATAAATCAATTAAACACCAAAAATATCCACACAAGCGTCTTAATTGAAATCTAAAGTAGGATAATAGAAACTATCTCAAGACGAACAACTGCCTGAACTGGCTCGATGAGAAATAACAGGTCTACGACCTCCAAATCTCACTTTCTCTCTCTAGGAATCTCTCCATCTCTATCTCTCTCTCTCTCTCTAGTTAGCAGCCTAAAGAATGAAACAAGGAGAAAATGCAATTTTTCAAAATGGATTTTAATATTTATAGACCTAATGTCACAACGCTCCCATCGGCAGCACCAAAATGCTAGATCAAGAGAAACTTCAGGCATCTAAACAAAGAACCTAGCACCATAGTGCCACATTCCCAACACCACAAAGCTCATAAGGAGAATTTTTTAGTGCCAAACAAAGACTTTAGAGCTCCAATGCTCCTAAGAGCTCACTTACTAACAGAGAGAGCATCACCACTGCGCTTTCAAAGAGAATTTGTGTACTTATTATTTTCTTTTTTCAGTTCAAACTAAGTACAACCCCTCTATGACTAAATTATAGAGATTACATCTCATATGATCATGATTAATGCGTTGCCTATGAAAAATTAAACATATTGTTAAAGGCAACTATACATATTATCAGAGAATTTGATGCACTATTGCTATCAAATTTGTGTTAGTTGGAATTGAGAAGAAGTTAAAATGGTTGTTAAGTTTTGTTTAAATGATTAGCCTAACAAAAAATGTATGGAAGAAAAGACAAAAAAAAAAATCAATATATAGAGCTATCACTAGAATTTTTTTTTAATTGATGCTTATTTACGTAGTATCAAATAGATAGATACTAATTATATATTTATTGAATTCTTATTTATTTACAAATTGTAAAATTATTTTTTAATATAAAAAGTCAATTATTTGTTCATTCAAATGTAATCTAGGATATGCTCACGTAGCCTTATTACGGTTCAAGCCTTCCTTTTTGAAAAATTATTTTGTGCAGATATCGGACGGCGTTTCGAGACCAATCAGATTGCATCACATCACTTTTTTTGCTTGGTACCGGTGCTCGGTACCACTCGGTACCGGGTGACGTGTCCCATTTTGATTGATCCCCAGACCGTTCGGTGTCTGCACAAAATAATTTCTCTCAAGGGTGGAGCTGCTTATAATGTTCTATTTTGTTTATGCGACTGTATAGAGAAAAATAAACAACAAAAAATAGGGGAAAAAATTCTCTAGTATTTCTATTATCTTGGATAATGACAAAAGAGATGGAATCATAATAAAGAATGGGTTGTGATATATCACCGAAAATTATCTTGATCGAACATTAGTTGAATGATTATAATTATTTTATGAAAAGAAAATCGACCTATTAAAATTTTCTTTCAAACATAGCTCAACTTGATTTGTTGATTGGGAGCATAGGCTACCAACTAAGAAATATTCTATTCGAGTCTTGTGTATATAATATGCGTATAAAACTGATTTAATTGGCCTAAATGTTCAAAAAAAAATTAAAGAATGTAGACAATTAAATTTCCTTAACTAAATATAATAACTTTTTATTAATTAAATATAAAACTATAAATCCATCAGACAACATCATAATATCTTAATCTTAAATATCTCATTTTTAATATGTATTAGTGAGAAATAGTTTTATTTTTTTTATATATCAACATACCAATTTAAAAATATTCAACATGCATTTTTTGCCAGACGAATTTCACTCGCCTATGAATTTTTGGCACGTGGCAGGCTCTATCACTTGAATTTCAAATTTATTTTTCTATTTTCCCAAAAAAAATTAAATTTATTATTCGATATTGTTTCTTTATCTTGTTGATATGTTTTTTTATTGTTATCAAAATTCTCAAAATTAAATCCAACTTCAATTAAATCTGTAATGTCACACTCAATTTTTAAAAAATAATATTTTGTAAGAAAAAGGACAACTTGTCTGTCCACATTAGCAGGATTTAATACTACTACCCATAAGTGGATCCACTCATAAAATCTACATTTAAAAAATAAATATATAATTGATTTTATTGTAATCTATTAGAGATTAAATTTTCAATCAAATGATTTAATGTTAGAGATTTTATACCTATAATATGAGGATATGATTAAATTTATTTTTAGAAAAAATAAAATTTAAATGGCATTACAGCCTAGTTTTATTATTTTTCTAAAAAAATTAAATTTTGAACAGAAAATGGAGAAAAAGTTTCAATGATATTTAAGAGGACAACAATTTCACATTTAAAAAAATATATATGAGCAATTTAATCAATAAAAATGTATATTATTCTACGTAATTAAAAATATACTTGATTATCATTAAATTAGAAATACTAAAATAAACTATCTTAAGGTAAGGTAGGGGCGCATCCAACCTTAATTTTTTTTTTTTTTTTTTTTTGTGTGGGGGGCAAAATTGTAGAGATTTTTTTTGTCTTGAAGTTGGCTCGACTCCTATTTGTTCATATCATTGATCATTATATCATTCGCAAATATGTCGGGGGTCCAACGGGGCAGTGCCCCCTAGCGGAGTTCTACTTGGGGCAATTGCCTAAACCCTAAACCCTAAAGAGTAAGATTGCAGTTGTAACTATGTTTCTCAATAATAGTGAAATCATCTCATCCTTGTTGAACCACATGAATCACATCGTGTTCATTAAGTTTTGTGTTATTTTCTATTTTCCACTATTTATTTGCGCAACAATTTGTATCCGAGCTAGATTTCAATGTGATTTTTGGTGTAATTTTGAGATCTTCAAAGTGTTCTAAAAATCATGACAATGGAGGTGGCTCGAGCTTGCATGTAGAAAGTCACGTGCAGCGGAGGGGAAACCAGGTTACGTGAGCAAACGAAAGGCGCGGGTCAAGCTGCATAAAGCCATCTGAGAACCATCCTTCGCACGACTTCGACATATCAAGTACTTGGGGTCAGGGGTGTCAATTCTTGACACGACTTGAAACACGGCCCGAACCCGAAACGGGTCGGTTCGGGTTCAACAAATCAACTCGTTTTAAAAATTGGGCCTGGTTCGGGTTGACCCAGCAACTCGAAATTGACCAGAAAGTGAGATGAAAACTCATTTTGACCCGAAAACTCGAGATTAACCCGTTTTTTACCCGAAAACCCGTGATTGACCTCATTTTTTACCTGAAAACTAGCAATTTTTGGTCAAACCCGAGTCATTCATGTCGGTTCGGGTTCAGAAACCTGACCCGCTTTGAAAAATGGGTCGGGTTCTGGTTGACCCGAATAGTGCCGGGCCAATTCCGGGTTCGACCCGTTGACCCGAATTGACACCCCTACTTGGGGTATCTTGTGTATAATCTGGGTCAAATCTAAATGATGAGATTTGAGGACACGTTTTATTACTAGAAAGTTGTTTTAAGAATTTGTAAGAAAATCCTCCCAAACCAAGCCATAGTCGCTCTTCACGTATATTGTAAATTTTTAAATTTTGTTTTGTTATAAAAAAATTAATAAATTAAAAAAAAAAAGAAAAAATAGATTTGAGGGCACACAGCTCACCTTGACCTGTTGGTTGAGAGTTTCGGCTTCCAACTAAGAGGTTTTGGATTCAAGTCTTTGTGCATGCGATGTGTGTGTAAGTTTGCCTTAGACCATCTCCAATCGAAAATCTCATTTTTTACTCCAAAATACAGTGAAACTGAAAAAGGCCGTGATTCATCTACAATCGAACTCCATTTTGC